>NW_020257631.1:434907-689907 GCF_003255815.1 Theropithecus gelada
GCCCCCGTAGCTGATATAACTTTAAACTATTGCCATGTATAAATGTGTAAAGTTACCCCACAATGAAGGTTATTTTCTTAACAATTTTTAAAATAAATGGGAGTAAAAATTGCTCCTATCTTCTTTTGAAACCAACTGGAATAAATTAAAAAGCATTACTATTAAGAAACACTATTGGATGACCACAGAAAACATTTAGGGAGGTAATGTTACTATATTACCTTTTATGATATTAACCAACATTAAGTAGAACATATTGGTACATGTAAACATATTTTCATTAAAAATCAACATAAATAATACATATACTCATATCTAAACCAAAGTATTTTATTTTATGCATGGCTAGGCAGATTATATTTAATAAAATTGAGCTTTTGGCATAATTTAGAAAGCAAACATGAATGTAATCCCATAGGATTTTCTATTTTAATGCATGGGAAAGAGGCCTTTAGGGATTTATTTCACCATTCTTCCCAAATGACTTCAGAATAGACCTTACAATGCAGATATAGTGAAACAGACATACCTGTTATGCTGTAAGAGTGGAGGCAACTATAAGATTTTTCGTAATAAAATTACTTAGTAGAACCTATTTTTAGCATTAAAAGACATATTTTAAATTACATTTGGACAAACTCATTCACAGCATTCGTTGCCATTGGGCACTAAGTCACATTACTGATAGAAGAAATACATTTTCACTTTGAAAAAAATCTGTTTCTGAAAATACAAATTAAGTTTTTACTTCTGAAAGTTTTTTTATTGTTTTGCTTTTGCCATTTCATTTGCATTGACAGGATATTAATTGACCAAATTGTTTGTTCCTTTCTCATAGGATGGTTAAAGAACAAATCTATTGCTTTGTTAATATTCACATTTTGGGTAGTTGTAGCTTTTATTCAGTATTTCTCGGCCGATTTTTACCAAAAACCACTTAACACAAATACTTTTAAAATTATTTCTTACTTTGATACAGAACTCAGTACAAGAAATGTGTAAAGATGTGCAGAAAAAAAGAAAACCGCATTCTTTTTTCTAGAAGCATCTTCTTGTAAATTAAAATTATGAAACTGAACATATGGTAAAACCTCATGCCACTCAAACAGTATTTTGCATAATAGAAATCCTTCATTTTTTTGTTAATACTTGACACACAGTTACCATCTCCTAAATACTTGCTTTAAAATTAACCACTTAATATTTTCTTATTTAAGAACTATTTTTAATTAGGTAAAGAAGAATAACTTTGGTTTTAGATTTCATTGCTAATTTTAGTAAACATGGGCATCACTAAAATGTACAAAGTCCTAACAGACAGTGTAAAGATTCTGAAAATAAGTTGCCACATGCTAAGAAAATATCAAATATCTGCAAATTCTAAAAGTAGTTAATACCATTAGTAACACTACCAGTATTAGATAGCATTTATTTAAACTTAGATAAAATACATACATTTTGCAAGTTTTTATATGTAAATCACAGCTGGCTAGTTTTTGTTCTATCTTTTATGATAAAATAACCACTTTTGATTTTTTCCTCAGACTAATTGGTGGATAGAATGTCTCAATTTAATTTACAAAATGAAGATATTGATAATATTGCAACAGAGACATATATGCCCTTTTCCTCATCATAATTCTGCAATTATCAAGCCTACAATTTTAACACTACAAAAGTAACTTAAAGCAAGGACCCTTATAGTGATAAGTAATAAATCTAATTACCATATCCTTTGAATAGATGTAATATAAATTTCATTGCTCACTTAAAAGTTCTAAAGTTAACAGCATAAACTTGAAGTTGAGTAATTAAGTAATCCTTATATAGACACTTATTAAAGTATTTATACATATTATCTTAAATCTACATCTATCATTTTGCCAATTAAAATTAGGACTTTAATTGCAATTAAGTAATTTAATTGCCAATTGAACAGCAAAATTGCTAAGTGACTAATTTTAATGCCTATTTTAATTACCAATCATGACTGGGGAGGGAGCTAATCAAGTTACATCAAGCAGTACCAGAGTAATGATGTGAAAAAAAAAAAAAAAAAAAAAGGTAGAACAAACATTCAAGGCTACATGCTTCAAAAAAAAGAAACATAAATTAAATAAATGCAAACACAATCCTATAACTGCATAAAATACTGTATTTCAGTATCTCAATACAGAACATGAAAGGAAACAAGATTAATTAAAGAAGCCCCTGTCAATCTTCAAAGTAAGGACAACCAAAGTCAAATTTTATATGGTATTTACATGGCACCCATGCTAACCCAGATAAAAACAAAAGCTGTATACAGCCGAGAATAAAAGGCTGTTTCCTGCTTGGCTGGTTAAATATTTGCAGACTGGCAGTTAAAAAATAAATCTTAAATGAAATACCATAAAAGAGAGAAACAAGTTTCCAAATGCAACAACGTGGATTTTGCATTTGAAAAGCCAACAGGGCAAGTGCAACAGGGCACTATACTCTTTCCTGGTTGTTCCTCTCAGCCACAATCACTTGAATGAAGACTTCTACGAGAGGCCTAATGCCTATCCATAGCTGTCCCATGTTACCTTGAGAAAAACAGACTCCTGGCCAATCTTAAATACTTAGCATGGGGAATATACCTAATTCTAATAGTCTTTCTTCATTCAGTTAGAATAAACATGCACACTCAAGATAAAGGCTGAAAACCAGCAGGCAACCAGAAACACTGGTGAAAATTTTCTTGGACAACACAAACATATTTTCAAAAGTTTTCATAATCAGACTAATTCTCAGATTAGCAATATGGAAGGGCACTATTGAAAGGAGGAGGTGAAGCTGAGAACTCAAAAAACAGAAAGTGATTCCCTGTAGTCAGTAACAATTCTAGTACTTTCTGACTATAGGGTTTCCCTTGGCAGCCAGCCACCTCATTTAGAGTAACAATGGACATCCATCAAATCTTCATTTAAAATAAAAGTCATGCTGCAAGATACATATTCTATTTTCGTTGTCTCATATATATATACACACACACCAAAAATATACCTACCTATGTCTACAAAAGGGTCCAAGATTATTAATGAAATATATGTAAGCCTATAACTTGATGAAAAGCATATCATGCGGCTTGGGATTTTATTTACTAATGGACTTCAATTCTGAAATGAAGCACAGCAGGACTTTCGGCCTGGCTTTTGAAGAAGGAACACTTTAATAATCACTGGGCCTAACAAAAGACTGCAATATCTGTTCATGACAATAACAGCTTTATAAAGCAAGTTCTGTGTGACTGATTAAAGGACACACTCACCGCCTATTCACAAGTCATGGAGATGGAGTCATTATTGACAAGCTCACCATCACTACTGATCATGTTTAAAACACATCGAGTGCTGGTACTACAAAGAGAAATAAAACCTCAGCCATTAAAAGATTTAAAAAACAGCCCCAGAAAACAAGATTACCATAACTTATGTATATCTTAATGTGTTCTGTATAAGATTTTCTCCTATATACACACACAAAAGATCTTATTTGATAATAATTATCAAAGTTATCGAACTAACTCAAGCATTAGGTAACAAATCAGCCACTACAAAAGGGCGGGGGGAAAAGGAGAAGCATTGTCTTATAATTTCACAGTAATTCTGAAAGGACATGATATATAGACAAACTTTCAAAATGTTAACACTTTCTGAAACTTGACATGACTGAAAGTAAATACTTTTTCAGATTGTTCATGCCTATTTTGGGCATTCTGCTAGTCATTAGTTTACATGAATTAATGTTTACATAGTGCCAGAAGCGAAAAGTTTTAAAAGTGTGTCTCTACCTTTCAAATATCCTTTAGTAGGTAAAAGTAAACATAAAGTTTAGAAATTCTAGTAAGTTATTTTACTTTTTTGCCCTTACTGTCTTTCTGTGTGATCTATCTGTATTAGTGAATAGAAAATAAAGGATACAGTAAAAGACAACCAAAGACAACCACGTTTATAATCTGAAAGGCAATCAAAACATTTTATTAGTCACCAGGATATTTAAAAATGACACCTGTGAGATATTGCAGAATCAATCCACTAGGAGAGAAACAGCAACTTAGGTATGCTGTCACTGACATGTTGGGAGGAAAAAGCAAACTACCAGTACCACCATGTACATGATTCAAATTAAGCTACATAAATAGTGAGTGCATGGGGTTGTGGATACAGAAACTGGTTCGCTGAGGAGGTGCTACTTACATTTCCTTCATTTCATATTTCTGAGAACTGTCTTCTGTAATTTCCAAAGTGTAGGAATGGTTGAAGTTTGAAAATAAATGGAGAATTTCAAATAGTTAATGAATAGATTTAGGAGCTATACTGAAACAACTAACAGAAAATACGTTTTCCGGAGTCCTTTAATTTTGTATGCTTAAAAGTATGGTATTCCTGAAGATGGCTAATTCTTGTTGAAGTAACTAGCTCTGGAAGTCCTATTTTCCATTTCTCCACACTTCATCTATTAATCGGTTGACTGGCAATTTCCGACACCACAGTTTTGCTAAACTTTATAAATTTTGCTTCGTCCAGAGGTAGGAGGGGGAGGGAGATGGGCAATACAGAAACAGATTTTACAGCCAGAATATGACAGGGCCCCTCAAACTACAAATAGATGTTGTAGAATTTGAAATGTAGCTCTGTAGCTCAATTTATACCACAGAATTGCGAGATGCTATCTTCCTGTTGTTATAACGTATCAGGTCAAGGGATATAAATTGTACCAGGTAATTCATTTTGCTGTTCAGAGAGTCATTAAGTTCCTCCCAGAATATATGTGATTGATATCCCTGGAGGTGAAAGGCTAAAGGAACCATATGGCAACATGTTGCATTCCGTATGCTATCTGCCCATCCGTGCTTAAGCTGTCATTAGCAACATCTGTACCTTACGGAAATCCAGCTGCGCCGACGACGGCTGACAGAATTGTACTTGGGGGGGAAATCTAGCTTAGCGCCATTAACTTGAGACTTAGAGTCTATCTACCAGGACGGATGGAAGCTTTCACAATTAGACGAGACGACACAAATGCTTTATTAAAGTTTAATTTTGAACTCTCAATTAGCGAAAGTGCATTACAAATCGATTGTAATTTCCTAGAAGGTACAGCAAGTTCTCTGCCTGCCTGCCACGTGAGAGACGCTCCAGAGCAAGCTTCCCCAGCTCCCCGCAGCAGAAAGGGGATGGTTCAGAGCCGGTCTCCGCATCCCAGGAAGTCCCTAAAATCCGCGCCAGCCCCTCCTCCCGCAGGGCGGGGGCGTCCACGGCGCGAACCTGCCAGAGATGTAGGGGGAAGTGTGGGGGGCTGGTCCGCAGCCTTCGAGGGGTGGGGCGACAGGAGGGAGCGGCCGGGGGAGGAGAGGCAGGCAGGCGGGCGGCGGGAGAGGGGCCTGTATTATCTCGGCTTCTCGGGAGGAGCCTCATCTAGTCAGTCACGCAGAAGAAGTTTCTCTTTCGCTCTTCGCGCTACACACCCAGGTTGGCTTCCAGCGCGCAGGCGAGGGGGGCGAAGGAGGGGGGACCGGAGTCCCGGAAGGGCAGCCCGGCGTTCACACCCACCCCTACTCCCCTCCTCCCGACCCAAACAAAGCCCCCGACTCTTAAGTCCAGGATACGTTACCTGCCCGGCGCTCCCGGCCCCTCGGTCACCGCATCCCCAGCTGGACGCGCGTGGTACGGGTCCCGCTCCCCGGGGCTCACAAAGTGGTCGCCCCCGGCTGGATAGATCCCCCTCTCTCGACATACTGGGGTGGTTTTTGGGATAGAGGGAACACGGGAAGTGAAACCGGAGGCTGGGGCAAGGGGAACTTACAGATAAAATAGAAAAAAAAAAAAAAAAAGCCCACAGGGCCCGGGTCCTGACCGGGGGCGAAAGAGGCCTGTTACCTTTCGGGGGCTCGCGGCCGACAGAGAGGGGAGCCGGGGAGTCGCCCGCCCCCCTCCCCCGGCCCCCGGCGGCGACAGCAGCTGCACACACAGAAGCCCATTGTCGCCGGCGCCCGGCGCGCAGCCCCGCGGACTCGGCCCCGCGGCCAAGCGCGTCAGCGGCCCCGTCAGCCGGGCCGGGCTCCGTGACGCGCGCGCAGCCCGCGCTATAAATAACCAGCCGCCGGGCGGCTCGGGCGGCTTTCCAGTGACGCCGGGGCCGAGGCGCGGGAGGAGGAGGGCGAAAGGAAACAATAAAACCGCCCGCCAGCCTCCCAAGCCTCCCTCCTCCCTTCCCGGGTCGCCCGCGGCCCTTCGCGCCGCGCTTCTCTTTCCCCGCCCCGGCCCGCCCTGCGGGGAGCGCAGCTCGCGGGTGGGAAGGAGCCAGGCGTGCCGGCATCCCCGAGTGCTGCCGGGGCCCCGGGCGGGAGGGGTTTTCCACGCATCCGGGGATGGCGAGGTGGGAACTCGGCGACAAGTTTAGCGAGGGCATCGCTGTGTTCCTTTGTAGTCGAGTTAAAATGACCCGATGCTTTTCCCGCTCCGCCACACACCTATTCTGGTACAGGTCTGATGTGTTTTTGTGGTAGTAAGTCCTCAACCGAAAATAAAAGTGAAAAACCTCTCGTCTGCAAGGTCAGCATTACCTTAGGTTTTTGTGGGGCCAGGCTTGTATTAGTGTTTTCATTCGGGGTGTTGGATTATAGAAAGGGTGCCCCGTGGAAGCAGCGCGGGCATGGGTTCCAGGACCCACGATGTCAGCTCCGGTGCATATTACAGGTCTTTTTGCCGTAGAACTTAGCGTAGGCCTGAAACACGGCATAAATGAACTTTCTAAAAGTCGATTTTCTCAACGTTAAAGAGATGACGTTTTAACTATGGACTTTAGTAAAGGCTCCCACTTAAAGGGGGCTTTCTCTGTAGGAAAGTATTCATATTTTTGTGGAGACTTTCATTGCTACCTTCCATACTCAGGCAATTCTGTCACACACCCTGACACTTGTCCTACTCATTAAGGTAGCCATATACAACTGGAGGCAGTCTGTTTTCTTGGGACCATCAATTAGTAGACTATAAAACTGTATTTCGTCTTAAGCGAAATGTCTCAGCTATATGAACATGTTTTCTGAGGTGCTGATATAGATATAAATTTGCAGATGCAAGCAAGCTGTTGCAGTGACTTGCATGGGTAGAGTGAGTTACTAGTGTTGGAGGAAGTAGTTCTTAGTTCTCTAGTGAGGCAAAGTGGTATAGTAGATGGTTCTCTGAACTGGGGTTTAGAAGATCAAGAAATTTGAGTTTTAATTATGTCTTCACTGTACTTTTCTGTGCCACCTTGCAGAAACCATGGCCTTTCTCTGCTGCACTTTCTTCATTAAAATTAAGGACTGACAGTTCCTTTTCTACACTAACATTCTAGGATGTTAAAAGATATTGTGTCCAGGGATAAAGTTTTATCAAACAAACATAAGCACCCAGTGTTTCATGGGAGACAGGTAACAAATGTAGATAAATTTGATATTCTGACATTTTAAAATTTTGTACATCTTAAAATATATTAGGGCCACTTCAGGAAAAGAACGAATTAAAATATACCATTAAAACTATTTTAAAAGGAAAAAATAGTTGTCACAGTCTGCCTCATTTACAGGACAGCAGACATATTTACAATCTAATGATGTCACAGGCCCTTTCCAACACCACGTTTTCTCATGTGAGCAAATGGATTATGGGTAGCAAAATGCAATGAGACCACTTTCTCCAATTTTGCTCCCATTTCTGGTTTGTGTAGTTTTTAAAAGGAATGTTTCCGTTGAAAGACACTGAATTGTTTATCACTAAGTGGTGTTATTGAGACAAGGGAAAGTTTTCTGATTTATCTTGTCAGTCAGAATATGCTTTATTCTTTTTTCTTCAGGTTGGTGAACGCAGAAAACATAAAAGTGGCAAAAACAAGTTTAGAGCCAAAACATTTGCTTCACATAGACACCACCAAAGTGTGATCACAACGAAAAGTTAACCAATATTTTTCCAGTTCCAAAAGCACATCTGTCTCTCTTTCCCATAAAATGTTTGATATGTCTGATTTAACTTAGCCTTAAGGTTCTTTCTTCTGCTCCTTATAAAGAGGTATTTTTCTTTCACTGCTATTTCCCTGAAACACTGAACTTCTCTCATAATTTTAAATTAAAGCCTTTTTGCTTACTTCTTATCCCTTTTTAATGTGATCAGTTCCATTTTCCATTATCCCTGCCCTTAAAATTTTAATAGAATGAGAACTAGCATATATTGGCAAAATTTGAAACATGCCCAATTTTAGAGGGGAGGGAGGAAACAAGGTTAGCTTTAGAACCAGTAGAAATACAGTAAAACAACCAGTTTCCTCAAAACAAACAAGACCAAAAAAATCATAATGAAATTTGTGAAATAGGGGACTGAAAATATGGAAGATTTTTTTCTGGATCTCGTTGATAACATAAAGCTTGTTACAATTTTTCAAACATAGTGAATGTTTTAGAATGTGAACATTTCCCAATCTTCTGAAGTTTCTGTCTACCTGAGGTTAAATCCTTTGAAAGACTCCTCTACAGCAACAGTATTGAAGAATTTATTAGAGAAACTACAGTGAACTCTTGCCTTATTACTCAGTTAATCCTGATCTATATTTAGAGAGTGGTGCCAGCCAGGTTGAGGCTTCAAAGGAATGAGCACAAATATTTACCATATCCTGTGCAGTAGAGTTTTGGTGATTGAAATGAAAATTCATCTTGGAAAATATCACTGAAGTTATAGTATAAGCAAATCTCAGCAACCTTCAAATGGATAAATAGAAAGTTAACAAGAAAAGTGATGAGGGATTCTCAGTATTCCAAATGAAAGAAAAGGGACAACTCAGATTTAGGAGTAGGAACCTTGTTCATTTAAAAGGCCAATACATTCAGGCAGGCAGTGTCTTAAAAAGAAGGTTGACTAAATTCAAGAAAATTACAGGGCTCCCAACATCAGTTAAAAATGTGGACATGTACACATATAACCAGCCCTTCTGACAAGGCTGTCCTGATTTTAATGGGTAAATGCCTCAAGCTGCCCAGACTTTGGTATCCCATTGATGGGAGTCACTGCAAACAACTTTGTTGTTCTAGTATAAATTATCAACCTCCAACTAGGATTTGTTAACTATGAATTTTTAAAAATCCTTTGTGTGGGTTTAGGGTCCTAGACTTGTTTGCCCTGGAGTTCATTCCTGGTTCTTCTTTCCCCTCCTCTGGTCCATATCACAGGGACGCTAATCCCTGCAAGCTGCATTTCCAAGCTTCCTTGCCAGCTGGTTGCCAGCTGGGTTTGAATGGGAAGCTGGAGGAGGACAGTGGAGAGCTGGAGGGTGGGAAAAGCTAGGATGTTCCCCGCCACACTGCCACACTCCAGCTCCGGCCAAGTGACCCATGACCTCTGACCCTGTGCCCCGGTATCACAGCCTCTTTCCTTTAATGTTCTATTTTGGAGTCATAGTGGCTTCATCCTTTTGAAAAATAACTGTCCCTTTTTTGGTTTCTTAGCTCTGTTCTCACCTGTTTTACAAATTTATTGAATTAAATTATCCCTATGTTAAATACTCAGAGCAGTTTCTGTTCTGATTGGAGCCTGAATCCATATATCCCTTTGACAGGCATTACTGGACCGTATACATGGAAAATTCAGTCATTCCTTGAATTCCTTTTACTAGGAATTCTTGTTTTAAATGTGCTACTTAGAAGTGCTAATAAAGGATTCAGTCCTTAGAAAAGCAGGATAAAACCTAATACACTTTAAAAAATCAATTTCTCATGGGCATAATATTAAAATTATAAACACAAAATATTACATAACTTCACATAAGTCAGAACAGGGCAAATACATAGCTGAGGCTGAGACATAAATTTCACGCCAATAAGAAGGGTGGCATATAATACCTGTCAAGGCTTAATTTACATCACACATTTGTGAGGCCTACTCATTCACTAGCTTGTTTGCCAATGGTCTCCGCCTCCTCAGATCTTACAAGAGAGAAGGAGAGAGAGAGAAAGAAGAAAACACCTACATTACTAATTTGAAACCTTATTATATATGTGATTCCTTGGAATAATATTTTGAAATCTACATCATGTCCTGTATTTTTCTTCTCCCTATATTTTCTGCTATTGCTTCTCTCCTCCCTCTCTACCCCTGTAAGCAGATCTCCTGCTGGGTGTTCACTGTCCCAAGAAGAGGTAAAAGTAAGTGCATACAAAAATGGTCTATGAATATTTCTGGCTTTGTTTTATAAAATCCTAAATTCTTAAGAAAAAGAATCCAGAGTATCTGGGAGAAGCTTCAAAGGGGAAAATATTTTTCTGAAACTGTAAAAAGGATCTCCATGGGCACGTACAAGGGGACAGAGACAGAATGATTAGGTTTCCTGAGGGAGAAACAAGGAACTAGAAGCTGATATTGGGGAAGTAGCCCAAGAAAGAAGAGGCCCGGGGTAGACTTAACAAAGGAATCCCAAGAGGTTGTGGTTTTAGCATCCAGGTGTGTCACGGGAAGACAAATCATCACACAAATACTACCTAGACCTCACTCATCTGTACTAGAGATTGCACTAGTTCTTCTTTCCATTGACTGGTCTTCACCCCAGGGAGCCAAAGTGACTGGTCAGGACTTGTACGGGAGCCATCAGGAGGGATCTCTGTGTTTCTTTGTTCTCTGTACTTGAACAAATGTAAATTGCCACCACAGGTCACGAGCCTGCTGGAGAACAGTGCCAACACGGAGAAAATGGATCCAAGAGATGAAGATGGAGAAACTGGGTGCTGAAGACCTTTGAGCTATTTTGGAGCTAGACTGATCACTGGACTCTCAAATCATATGAGTAAATTTGTTCTCTTTTAGGTGAAGTTAGCTTGGATTGAATTTTCTGTCATTTGAAATGGAAAGAATCCTAATTAATACACTAGCCTCTAATACCTGTTCAAAGCCTTAGTGGGGCATAGTAAGTACAGAACTTACCTGTTGACCAATATCAGTGCATACACATATGATACCAATTTATTAACTTTACTGCTACTGGGCCAAGGAAAGGGAGTTGTAATATTATCACACATGTGGCATGTCAGAATCAAATTGGAGTACCCACTTTTGTTTAAACTTCTAGGGAGGATGGAACTCTTCTTACCACAGACATATTAAACCCTCTTATCACCACTACAGAAAATTCAGCAGTCAAAGCAGGAGACATGAAACATAAAAGGCTTTGTTCCCTGTATATCTTCCACCGTTTTATTGCTGCACCCCCACCTCTAGCTTTTACTCCTAGTTAACTAATAGTTGTCCGTGCTGCTTCATGCATTAGTACCTCTTCTCTAGCTCTTTTCTTAGGCTGGAATGTACTTCCTAGTACTGTCTACCCTTCTAGGCCCAGCTCAAGTGCCCCAGCCTTTGTGAAATGTCTTGTGTTTTGTTTTCTGTTTTTTGTTTTTTTGAGACACGATCTGGCTCTGTCACCTAAGTTGGAGTGCAGTGGTGCAATCTAGGCTCACCACAACTTCTGCCTCCCAGGCTGAAGCCATCCTCCCACCTCAGCCTCCTGAGTAATGGGACTACAGGCACTCGCCACCACACCCAGCTAATTTTCATATACTTTGTGGTGATGTGGGGTGTCTCACCATGTTGCCCAGGCTGGCCTCGAGCTCCTGGGCTCAAGTGATTCACCCACTTTGGCCTCGCAAACTGCTGGGATTACAGGCATGATCCACCATGTCCGGCCCCCTCTTCTGTGAGACTTTTTGTTTTACCTAACAATGACACAATCCTGCACTTCATACCTCCCACGCACGTACTCTAAAATGGATCATTTACTTGTGTCACACTCTGTACATCCTCCTATTTCCAATTTCTTCTTGTTTATTTCTCTAGCTCTTCTACTACTAGACTGAGCTCCACAAGGGCAGGAATTCTCTCCAACTCATCTTGGAACTTTTAGGGACCTGGCCATTAAGCTATAAATAATTATGCCTAGTGGAAATAATCAAATACATTAAATGAATGGCTCTGGAAGCAGAGAGATTCATACATTTTTATAGGTGGGAACTTAGAATTCACCTAATCCTGTGAGGTAAAATATGTTTCGCAGGAATAGCAAAATTATAGATTCTATAAGAATAAATATTTTAATTTCATCAGAATTCATCACATGATAGCATTCTGTATTTTATACTTGCATAAGTATAGTAATATATCACAAAGTTTAAGAATCCTTATTCTTTAAATTTGTCTGTCTTCTTTTTCTAAGTTAAAGACCTTCTTTCTATTCTCTTTAAGCATTTTATTCTCTATATATGTCAGATTGCTCCCCAGACCTACACACTGTTTATGATTACATAATGTTTTATTATAGCCAAGAACCCAAACATTAGTTCAAATAGTAAATAAATTCAGATACCTTAAAGAGCCGAGCTAAATATAACTGAAAAAAATAACTCTCCACCCATTTTATGTGAACACACACACGTACATACACACACATTCATATCCACGATCTTTAGTAATCCCACAATTTCAACATCTTTGTGTAGGAAGGCAGTTGCTGTCGCATGAAAAGGTTACAGATGGATCCTATTTCTTATAGACCTGAAGGAATCTGGGCACGCTTAGAAGCAGGAGAATGAATATTGTGGAAATAGACAATAATCTGCATGAAAATATATCCAGTTATCTCCATTTAGGATTGACTCAGTTCAAAATATGTTATATTTGGAGAGATATTTTTCTTTTTTAGTGTGAATTATCTTTGGTGATAATTATTTGCCCTTGAGATATATATGTAAGTAGAATCCCATAGATGATCAAGAAGAATTAGGTGGCAAATCTTCATTGCTACCAATGGGCAAGAAATGGAATGAAAACTCTACAGAGACTGTGCTATGAGAGAGTTTTTCTGTAGCATTATTTTAGACTGCCTACCTAAGACTTTGGGAAAGGTATTGCTAAACATAATGTCCTGTGGGTTGCGCTGATTGAGAAAGGGGGCTGGACCCTCCATGAGATAAACTGCCATAAAGTTGTAAAGATACATACCATAGAGAAAAGAGGAAAGATGCTTTTGAAGAGGAAAGTACATACACAATAGTGGACCTTGAGACAAGGAAGCCTGACTAGCAATCAGAGTATACTTTTAAGGGCATCTCTGTGAAAATCTTCAGTTTTTTGCTCTTCTTTAACTACTGGGAAAGTTTTATTTAGTGCAAGGGTCCCCAACCCCCAGGCCACAGACCAAGGCCTAACAGTCCGTGGACTATTAGGAACCAGGCTGCACAGCAGGAAGTGAGCAGCAGGGAAGCCAGTAAAGCTTCATTTGTATTTACAGCCACTCTCCATTGCTGGCAGTAAGGCCCGAGCTTCACCTCCTGTCAGATCAGCAGCAACATTAGACTCTCATAGGAGCACAAGCCCTATTGTGAACTGTGCATGCGAGAGATCTAGGTTGTGCACTGCTCATGAGATTCTAATGCCTGATGATCTGTCACTGTCTCCCATCATCCCCACATGAGACCATCTAGTTGGAGAAAAACAAGCTCAGGGCCCCCACTGATTCTACATTATGGTGAGTTGTATAATTATTTCATTATATATTACAATGTAATAATAATAGAAATGAAGTGCACGATAAATGTTATGTGCTTGAATCATATGAAACCATCCCCCCGACCCCAGGTCCATGGAAAAATTGTCGTCCATGAAACCAGTCCCTGGTGCCAAAAAGGTGGGGGACTGTTGATTTAGTGGACAGTTTTTACCAACGTAGGGAAGTGTAACCTTCTGCACAATGTTGTGACCCCAATGGCCTACTAGGGAGAATTCTGGCAAGTAGCAGGGAAATGTGCAGCAGCCTGCAGAGGAGCATGGAGGAAAATGTGGACTATAATTGAGCTATGGATGCTCAGATAACTCAGGAGCAGGTGGGGAAAACAAAACACAACAGCAAAAAAAGCAAAAACTTTGTTCTCAAGGGTATCAGAGCTTCCTGTCAATTCTACCTTTAAACACCACCCACACCTGCCACTTCTACCAAAGGGAAAAAAAGTGGCCATTTCTTTCCTCTTCCTTTAACTTTCTTTGTTTCTTACCTGGACTTTGGCAACAATACCTATGTTGCCTCTTTTTTTGTTTTGTTTTGTTTTTTGAGACGGAGTCTCGCTCTGTCGCCCAGGCTGGAGTACAGTGGCGCTATAGTGGCTCACTGCAAACTCCGCCTCCCGCGTTCATGCCATTCTGCTGCCTCAGCCTCTCAAATAGCTGGGACTACAAGGCGCCCACCACCACGCCCGGCTAATTTTTTGTATTTTTAGAGAGACGGGGTTTCACCATGTTAGCCAGGATGGTCTCGATCACCTGACCTCGTGATCCGCCCGCCTCAGCCTCCCAAAGTGCTGGGATTACAGGTGTGAGCCACCACGCCTGGCCCCAACCTATGTTGCCTCTTATCATCAGTCTCTCCCTCCTTGCCCTGGCCTGTGCCTACTGAACACCTTCCTTGTGGTTATCTTTCTAAAGAGCCCTGAGGCCAGTTGCACTGGCTCATACCTATAAATCCCAGCGCTTTGAGGGGCTTAAGAGGGCAGATCACTTGAGCAAGGAATTCTAGATCAGCCTGGGCAACATGGAGAAACCCTCATCTCTACAAAAAATACAAAAATTAGCTGGGCGTGATGGCATGTGCCTGTAGTCCCATTTACATGCTGATGTAGGAGGATTGCTTGAGCCGGGGGTCAAGGCTGCAGTCAGCCGTGATCTCACCACTGCACTCCTGTCTAAGCAACAGAGCAAGACCTTGTCTCAAAAACAAAACAAAATGAAACAAAAACAAAGAGCCCTGGCTCATTTCCATTCCCAGTGTTCTGCCAATACCACCTGTAAAAACTTTTCTGCCTGTTTATTGGCCTCAGTATTTCTATTGAAAGCTGCTCCTCTCGTTTGAAGATTTAGGTATTCAAAGCTAGTGAATTAGGCCTTTTGTAGAACCATTAAAAATGTGTTATTTTGTTCAATTAAGAAGTGCCATTAAAGTCATTTGTCATGCTAAGAGGATTCCATTTAAAGATTTACCCATTTAAAAATTACCGAAGTTTTCAATATTGAGACAGATGGTACCACAGTAAAAGCAGTGATGTCCGTGAAAAGCTATCAATTTTGTTTGGGAAAGTAAATGTTCATATAGTGATCAATAAGGCTTGTAGGATATGCATCTTTAATAATTCTGTAATTCTGTCAGATATTTCTGGTCCTAGATGAATCTGACTGAGGAGAGATGGTAATATGGCATCTGATAGAGAGCATGGTGAGGTTCATGAATGCAAATTTTGGACATAAATGATTTGTTCTGACACATTAGTTGTAGAATTCATGGGCAGGACTCTTCATCTCTGCACCATATCATCATAGTGACATCATGGTCTTTATGGCACACACAGCCCACTTAAATTTCTGAAAAGTAGTTATTTATGGCATTTCCAAAAATCTTCTGTGAAATTAAGTTTATGCCTGAATTTCTAATATACATAATGGACAGAGTTATGAATACATAGAAGAGAAATGAAGAACCTAACAACATCCTCTGTATCCATGCCATTGTAAAGGGACCCAGCCATAGCTTTGAAATCTAATTGGAATTCCTATTATCCCTCTCTTTTCGTATCTCTGGTCTATGTTGATCGAATGGATAGCATAAAGCTGGTATATAGAGTCTTGTCCTCATCTGTATCATAGAGAACTACATGACAGATGTCTTCATAAATATCATTGATATAAGATATCTCCTATATCAACAATGACTTTTAATACATTCAACTTTGGTATTTAGTTTACATGCCTTACATTCAAGAGCTCTTCATCCACTGCTGCCCACATATGCTGACAACTGTTCTGATCCCAGCAGGAGTAACAGATTTTATTTCTTAAGCATTGCAGAACTACGACCAAAGTGTTATTATTAGATGAAAGATCCTCATACTGGCTTTGCAATAGAGAAAAAAGAAAGAATTGAGATGAAAATAATCTAGGCTATTTAAAAATGCCCCACATTTTCAAAATTGTAACTGAATTTGATTTTCAAAGGCAACATATTCAAATGCTCAAAATTCAAATGATACAAAATTGTATACAGATAATAATTTCTTTTTTTTTCCAGGTGTAAATCAATCAATCTATCTATCTATCTATCTATCTATCTATCTATCTATCTATCTATCTCTCTATCTACCTACCTACTTTAAGTTCTAGGGTACATGTGCACAACGTGCAGGTTTGTTACATATGTATACTTGTGCCATGTTGGTGTGCTGCACCCATCAACTCGTCAGCACCCATCAACTCGTCATTTACATCAGGTATAACTCCCAATGCCATCCCTCCCCACTCCCCGCTCCCCATAATAGGCCCCGGTGTGTGATGTTCCCCTTCCAGAGTCCAGGTGATCTCATTGTTCAATTCCCACATATGAGTGAGAACATGCGGTGTTTCGTTTTCTGTTCTTGCGATAGTTTGCTGAGAATGATGGTTTCCAGCTTCATACATGTCCCTACAAAGGATACTAACTCATCCTTTTTTATGGGTGCATAGTATTCCATGGTGTATATGTGCCACATTTTCTTAATCCAGTCTGTCACTGATGGACATTTGGGTTGATTCCAAGTCTTTGCTATTGTGATTAGTGCCACAATAAACATACGTGTGCATGTGTCTATAGCAGCATGATTTATAATCCTTTGGGTATATACCCAGTAATGGGATGGCTGGGTCATATGGTATTTCTAGTTCTAGATCCTCGAGGAATCGCCATACTGTTTTCCACAATGGTTGAACCAGTTTACAATCCCACCAACAGTGTAAAAGTGTTCCTATTTCTCCACATCCTCCCCAGCACCTGTTGTTTCCTGACTTTTTAATGATTGCCATTCTAACTGGTGTGAGATGGTATCTCATTGTGGTTTCCATTTGCATTTCTCTGATGGCCAGTGATGATGAGCATTTTTTCATGTGCCTGTTGGCTGTATGCATGTCTTCTTTTGAGAAATGTCTATTCATATCCTTTGCCCACTTTTTGATGGGGTTTTTTATTTTTTTCTTGTAAATTTGTTTGAGTTCTTTGTAGTTTCTGGATATTAGCCCTTTGTCAGATGGGTAGATTGCAAAACTTTTCTCCCATTCTGTAGGTTGCCTGTTCACTCTGATGGTAGTTTCTTTTGCTGTCCAGAAGCTCTTTAGTTTAATTAGATTCCATTTGTCAATTATGGCTTTTGTTGCTGTTGCTTTTGGTGTTTTAGACATGAAGTCCTTGCCCATGCCTATGTCCTGAATGGTACTACCTAGGTTTTCTTCTAGGGTTTTTATGGTATTAGGTCTAACATTTAAGTCTCTAATCCATCTTGAATTAATTTTCGTATAAGGAGTAAAGAAAGGATCCAGTTTCAGCTTTCTACTTATGACTAGCCAATTTTCCCAGCACCATTTATTAAATAGGCAATCCTTTCCCCATTTCTTGTTTTTCTCAGGTTTATCAAAGATCAGATGGCTGTAGATGTGTGGTATTATTTCTGAGGGCTCTGTTCTGTTCCATTGGTCTATCTCTCTGTTTTGGTACCAGTACCATGCTGTTTTGGTTACTGTAGCCTTGTAGTACAGTTTTGAAGTCAGGTAGCATGATACCTCCAGCTTTGTTCTTTTGACTCAGGATTGTCTTGACAATGCGGGCTCTTTTTTGGTTCCATATGAACTTTAAAGCAGTTTTTTCCAATTCTGTGAAGAAAGTCATTGGTAGTTTGATGGGGATGGCATTGAATCTATAGATTACCTTGGGCAGTATGGCCATTTTCACGATATTGATTCTTCCTATCCATGAGCATGGAATGTTCTTCCATTTGTTTGTGTCCTCTTTTATTTCACTGAGCAGTGGTTTGTAGTTCTCCTTGAAGAGGTCCTTTACATCCCTTGTAAGTTGGATTCCTAGGTATTTTATTCTCTTTGAAGCAATTATGAACGGAAGTTCATTCATGATTTGGCTCTCTGTTTGTTTATTACTGGTGTATAAGAATGCTTGTGATTTTTGCACATTGATTTTGTATCCTGAGACTTTGCTGAAGTTGCTTATCAGCTTAAGGAGATTTTGGGCTGAGATGATGGGGTTTTCTAAATATACAATCATGTCATCTGCAAATAGGGACAATTTGACTTCTTCTTTTGCTAACTGAATACCCTTTATTTCTTTCTCTTGCCTGATTGCCCTAGCCAGAACTTCCAACACTATGTTGAATAGGAGTGGTGAGAGAGGGCATCCCTGTCACGTGCCAGTTTTCAAAGGGAATGCTTCTAGTTTTTTCCCATTCAGTATGATATTGGCTGTGGGTTTGTCATAAATAGCTCTTATTATTTTGAGATACGGTCCATTAATACCGAATTTATTGAGAGTTTTTAGCATGAAGGGCTGTTGAATTTTGTCAAAGGCCTTTTCTGCATCTATTGAGATAATCATGTGGTTTTTGTCTTTGGTTCTGTTTATATGCTGGATTATGTTTATTGATTTGCATATGTTGAACCAGCCTTGCATCCCAGGGATGAAGCCCACTTGATCATGATGGATAAGCTTTTTGATATGCTGCTGGATTCAGTTTGCCAGTATTTTATCGAGGATTTTTGCATTGATGTTCATCAGGGATATTGGTCTGAAATTCTCTTTTTTTGTTGTGTCTCTGCCAGGCTTTGGTATCAGGATGATGTTGGCCTCATAAAATGAGTTAGGGAGGATTCCTTCTTTTTCTATTGATTGGAATAGTTTCAGAAGGAATGGTACCAGCTCCTCCTTGTACCTCTGGTAGAATTTGGCTGTGAATCTGTCTGGTCCTGGACTTTTTTTGGTTGGTAGTCTATTAATTATTGCCTCAATTTCAGAGCCTGTTTTTGGTCTATTCAGGGATTCAACTTCTTCCTGGTTTAGTCTTGGGAGAGTGTAAGTGTCCAGGAAATTATCCATTTCTTCTAGGTTTTCTAGTTTATTTGCGTAGAGGTGTTTATAGTATTCTACAGAGAATAATTTCTATGGTATCTTTGTTCCCCTGCCATCCAACTCTTTCCAGTCTAAACCAATGTTATACAATGCTTGTATTTTCTCACAGAGATAGTCTGTGTATATAGAAGCACATATATGCTTGAGTATGTATCTTGTCTATTTTCTTTTAAAACTTCTCTTGGGGATAGTATAAGCACATAAAGAGCTTTTAAATTTTTTTCTGGTTACATACTCTTCCATTGCAAGAATGTACATAATATATTTCAGTACCAAGTAGATGGACACTTAAGTTGTTTCCAATCTTTTGCTAGGACAAAGGTATCCTTGCACCTATATCCTTTTGCTTATGGGTAGGTATATTTTTGGAATACCTTCTTAGAAATAAAATATGTTATTAGTTACGTATTGTCATTTTTAAGGAAAGTCTTTTATTCCTTTTTAACTGTGATTTTGAAAATTCAGAGAGATAAAAGGATAAAATTTGGAAAAATCAGTCTTCCTCATACTCCTTTTGCCCAACTACACTTTTCCTTTCCCCAGGAACAAATATGTTACCACCTCATTTATATCGTTTTAGAGATTTTATACACACATACACAGACACATAAGCTTACACATATGCCCATGTGCACACATGAAAGTTCACATAGGATAATTTAATTTGTTTGTGCAAATTTGTGTTTTCTTCTGCATCGTAGTCTACAAAAATCAGAAGGTTCTTCCCAAGTTGCTGGCTGAAATGGTTCATTGTAACCACTTAAGATAGAAATATATTTATTGCTTCATGTGTCATAATCATTTAACATGATAAAATAAATTCCACCAGTTTTCTCTATACACATCTGTTCTGTGTGGAGGAAAGGGAGCTGTAGAAAAATAGCCCTGCACTGTACTTAGCCCCCAAATTTCTAACAAGATCCAATCTAGATTTTCTCCTGTATGCCTGGTAAAGAACAGGCGCCCTGTAATCCTAACCTTCCTCTAAGGATTCCCTTCCCCTTTCTCTTGTGAGGGATATCTTGTTTCCTCCAACCCATGTAACCCTCTTTTTCTTCATGTTCTTTCTGTCTCTCTGTCTCCCTACACCCCCTTACATGCATTCTCACTTTCAGAATATATCTTCCAATAACCTCAAAGTAAGCAAGAGTGTCTGGGAAGTACATTTTTTGAGATATTGCATTGCTGAAAATCCCTTTCTTCTCCCAACCCACCACTCCCGCCCCCCAACCGCCATCTGATTAATAATTTGGCCAATAATAAGAGTTCTAGGTTGGAAATGTATAGGCATTGCTCCAGTCTTACTGTCAAATCCAATGACATTGTGATCTGTGATCTCCTTCTTCTTTTTTTCAGTTTGTCACCCAGGCTGGAGTGCAGTGGCATGATCATGTCTCACTGCAGCTTGACCTCCTGGGATCAAGCAATACACCTAACCTCAGCCTCCTGGGTAGCAGGGACTACAGCCCTGCATCACCGTGCTTGGCAATTTTTTGCATTTTTTGTGGAGACAAGGTTTCTCCATGTTGCCCAGGCTGGTCTTGAACTCCTGACCTCAAGTGATCCGCCCACCTCAGCCTCCCAGAATACTGACATTGCAGATGGGAGCCGCCCTACCTGGCCCTCATTGTGATTTCTGACTCAATATTTTTCTCTCTGGAAAATTTCATGATCTTCTCTTTGTCCCCAGTGATATGCCTTAGTGTGATTTTATTTTTATCCATTGGTCTTTCAATCTGGAAACTAGAGTTTGGGGAATTTTCTTAAATGACTTCACTAATAATTTCCTTCTGTATGTTTTATTTTTTTCCCTTTCTGAAATTCCGTTTTTTTTTTTTTTTTTTAAATGATGGACCTCCTGGACTGGGCCTCCAGTTTTTCTGTTTCTTCTCTATTCTTTTTCATCTCATTTTGTTTTTGCTAGAAATTTTCTCAATTTTATTTTCCAACTTACATTCTTAATATATTCAAAATTTTATTTATTTTTAATGTGACAAACTACACATAAAATTTGCCATTTTAATCATTTTTGATTCAGTGGCTTATTAAGTACACTCACATTGTTGTGCAACCATCCCTACCATGCATCTCCGGAATTTTTAATCTTCCCAAACTGAAACTCTGTACCAATTGAACAAAAACTTCAAATCCCCCTCTTCCTCAGCCCCTGGCAACCAACATTATATTTTCTGTCTCTATGAATTTGATTACTACTCTATATAACTCATGTAAGTGAAATCATATACTTTTTGCCCTCCTGCAACTGGCTCATTTCATTTAGCATAATGTCTTTAAGATGCATCCATGTTGTCGCATGTGTCAGAATTTTCTACCTTTTTTAAAGGCTGAATAATATTCCACTGTGTGTACAGTTGGGCTTCCATATCTGTGGGTTCCACATCTAGAGTCAACCAACCCCAGGTAAAAAATATTCAAAAAACAATGACATCTGTAGTGAACATGTAAAGATTTTTTCTTGTCTCTCTTCCCTAAACAATACAATATAGTGACTAATTACATAGCATTTACATTGTATTAGGCATTATAAGTAATCTAGAAATTGTTTAAAGTATATTGGAAGATTGTGTAGTTTATATGCAAATACTATGCCATTTTATTTTTTATTTTAATTTTTATTATTTGTTTTTTAGAAATGAGGTCTCTCTCTGTTGCCCAGGCTGGAGCACAGTTTAACAATCATATTAATAGTTTACTATAGGCCAGGCACAGTGGCTCAAGCCTGTAATCCCAGCACTTTGGGAGGCGGGCGGATTGCCTGAGGTCAGAAGTTTGAGACCAGTCTGGCCAACATCGTGAAACCCCGTCTCTACTAAAAATACAAAAGAAGAAAAAAATAGCCAGGCGTGGTGGCATGTGCCTGTAATCCCAGCTACTCGGGAGGCTGAGGCAGGGTAATTGCTTGAACCAGGGAAGTGGAGGTTGCAGTGAGCTGAGATCACACCACTGCACTCCAGCCTGGGTGACAGAATGAGATTCAGTCTCAAAAAACAAACAAACAAACAAACAAACAAAAGTTTACTATAGCCTCAACTCTTAGGCTCAAGTGATCCTCCAGCCTCAGCCTCCAGTCCAAGTAGCTGTATCTACAGGTGTGTACCACTGCGTTTGACTTACACCATTTTATATAAAGGACTTGGGAAACCATGGACTTTGGAATCCTTGAGAGATCCCTGGTAACCAATTCCCCCATGGATACCAAAGGACAAGTATATCACTTTTTTTTATTCATTCATTTGTTGATAGACACTTGGGTGGCTTCTGCATTTTGGCTGTTGTAAATAATGCTGCAACTAACATTGATGTATCATAGTTTTATTTGTACTATTATATATATATTTTTTTATTTTTTGAGAGTTCTCTTGTTCTGTGTTCCATTTTTATACTTTTCTCTTTTATCAAAGCTGTAATATATTTTCTTAGTTCTCTAAGGATATGAATGGTATGTACTTAAGATATGTGTGTGCACATTTTAAAAATTTATTCAAGTTGCATTTGATTGTTTACTTTGGTCTCTCTTTCCATGTTAGAAGTTTTCATCAGATTTCTTGTAATTCTTGATTTTCTGCTCTTCAGAATGAAAACTGAAAATCTGATTGGGAGTTCTGCATGCCTGTGAGGCTCAGTAACCTTGAGCTTTACTGCAAGATGAACTGGGAAGACTGTGGGTAGCCTTGTTAGCAGTATGTTGATGCCTTTCCACTTAGGCTGGTCAGGTTACCAAAGAAAAATCTACCTATCTCCTCCCTCAAGGGTAGAGATCCGGCTCTAGAGATGGAGTGTCCTGGGTTCCGAGTGTGGAAAGGGGAATAAGAGAATGTTTTCAATAGAATATTCAGGTCTTCAGACATTTGTATCCTTCCTCAGTCCAGAAGCAGTACCGTACACTTTTCCAGAAAATAAAACCACAGACTTATGACCAAACTGGGAGAGTCAATCTCCTACTGGCATGGAGCTGGGAAAGACAATAAGGAGATGACTATGTCTGAGTCAGCTTTCACCTACTCCTTCCTATTTTAGCAGTGGTCATCCTTCCTTCATTTTCAGTTCCAGAATTATCTTGTCTTACCATTTCTTGAAACTTTTGAAGATTCTCTTGTATTAATGGAGATGCTTCTCAGTTTTCACCATTACCAACTTGGTTTCCACTCTCTGGGGTATGCAAAGGCAGTCAGGTTTCATTCATCTCCTTTTCAGTTTTCAAAACTCTGTTGTTATTATCTCCTCTTGCTGTCATCCTTTTGTGTCTTCAAAAAAAAATTTCAAGATTGCTTTAACAGAATTTCCCGAAGTGGTGGTGGTGAATATTGTGCAATCCTCACTCTAACTGAGCTGGTATAGCACAGTTCATGCTTGGTGGGAAAAGAGGTAAGGATCTTCTTGATTACCAAACTTCCAGTAGATTTAAGAATTTAGAATTTAGTTTTATGCCATTAACTTAATGTTGTCTTATTGAAAATTTTCTCATTTCCTCATCTGAAGGTAATATCTAGAAATTGGCTTGTTTCTCTGTAAGGAAGACTTTAAAGTTTGGCTTTAAATCATATAAAGTACCATTCTGAAAAGCCAATTGACATGTCAGCAGTTAAATCTATTTTTTAATGTAAAATTTGCTTATAGATACTCTACTTAAGGAATCACTGAGAAAATTGTAGTTACTTGTGATGAACTTTAAATTATAAAGGAGGGCCATGCAAGGTGATTCACGCCTGTAATCCCAACACTTTGGGAGGCCAAGGTGGGAGGATGGCTTCAGGTCAGAAGTTCAAGACTAGCCTGGGGAACCTAGAGAAACCCCATCTCTACAAAAAAAAATTTAAAAGTTAGCCAAGTGTGGTGGTTTTTGGCTGTAGTCCCAGCTACTTGGGAGGCTGAGGTGGGAGAATTGCTTGAGCCCAGGAGGTCAAGACTGCAGTGAGCCATGGTTGCACCACTGCACTCCAACATGAGCAACAGAGCAAGACTCTGTCTCAAAAAAATTAATTAAAACAAGATAAATGATTTGGATTATTTGGTCCCCATTTATTAAAAAAGGACTCATCTAGGAGGTCTTTTTGAAAAATATATTATTTGAGATCATTACAATTGGTCAAACTCAAGTAGTGTTGCAATAATCAAATGAACCTGCAAGAAAAAAATAAAAATAAAATGGCACCTGGTTATTACCCAGATATATCTGTTCTCTCTGCTTCATTTTAGTCATAGCTATTTAATTTCCTGAAACAAAAAACAAACAGATTTTTCACTAATGTCAGTACTGCAGAGCTAGCACAGGACAGAAGAGCCAGCTGTACTCGATTTCATCTTATTCATCATCAACAAAATTGGCAGCTAAGTTCTGATTTCAGAGCCTTTATGGTTAATGATGATGTACAAGCTGTGCTTGATTTTCAGATACAAGACTGATCTTACTTTGCTGACAGAAAAATCTATTTTTGATATGTAAATTGAACAAATTTGATGCAAAATTATTGATGTAGGATAAACGCAGATCATGAAGATACCATTTTTAGACTCATCTCTAACCCTAAAACCATTTAGCTTTTATTATTATTATTTACATAATTCCTACAATTATTAGTGTTACAATGATGGTAACTAAACATTTAACTAAAATTGCATTTACGTTTTATGAATGAGTCATATATTGATAACTGTTATACTCTTAAGAATGTGATTGCAATAAAAAGAAACAACAGAACTAATTAGTAATTGATTATATTAGCAGCCCTGTTCTGGGTATAATGCTAATTCAGAACCATGTTACAGGTGATCATGGGTAAAATCTAACATTATGTAAAGAATGCTGGAGTAAATAGGTGTGAAGGAGAGAAAAAAATGCTTCCTTGATTATAAACTCTTTGACAATGGATATTACATCTCAGTCCCTGCTTAGGGAAGCTACTACACTTTTAAATTCATACAAGTTTATTTGATTTTACTTGCTAATGGTATACCATTGGATTTTTTTTCAGAGGCAGCAATATTGGTCTTATGCAAAATTATATAGCGATAATATCTTGTCTTAGCTTTTTTTCGTCTTGTCTCCATTTAGGAGTTCCCACCACAGATACTCGGGTCTTTTATGCTGCCTGTTTCTTGAAGGTGTTACTCCCTACCCACCTCCTGCTCAAGTTTGCCTCTCCCTTATTCCATACCTGTTATTCCTTAACCTTATCAAAACTTACCTGTTCTTTATCCCATTCTTTTAAGATTTTGCAAGGGCACACAAGTTAAGAGCCTAAAAGTATTTACTTTTTAAAATGTTTTCCTTTTAGGAATATAGATTTGCATTTTTAAGAACTCTTGAAGACCTATTGCCAGCAGTCGAAATGTCACATCTTTCTGTCAAGAATGGCAAAAATCCATATTTTACAATAACTGGCTTTTACTTATTGATTCTACACAGCTTAAAATCTGTGTTTCTGAAGCATAATGAGAGAGGGATTAAGATCAAGGGCTTTGCAATCGGACAGACCTAGTTTTGAAACTAAACTCTATCCCTTACTAGCTGTCAGTGATGATTTACTTACCTCTAAGATGGGACAATGGTACCCACTTCATTGGGTTGTTGTGAGATAAATTCATTAATGTTAAGTAATATGAAAGGTCCAATAATTATGAACGCTATTATTATTTATATAATTGAAATTATATAATTCAAACATTTCTATAATTGAAACATTGCTTTTTATTGGTCTCAAATATAGGTCATATATATTTACATATAGGAATATTTACAAAGGAATTCCTATACAAAGGAAATGTAAACCTAAGCAAACCAGGGATATGTAAAGCATCAAGCCTTATTCAGCTTTGTTTCCCCAACAGTGTGTAGCACAGACTTTGTGTATAATCACTGCTAAATCAATGTAGAATTTTCTTCAGTCACCGTGAAATGTGTTTGATAGAATATACATTTCCTATAAAGCAGAAATAGCTCCAACAAAGAAAAAAGATTTACACACTAATGTACTTCAGTTGTATTAAATCATTCATGTGTTTTTCTTCAGTTAAAATCAAATGAAGTATTCTCTTGAAAGATGGGTCCATTTCTTTTGTCATCACTATAACAGGAATCTCACAAGTTATAAGCAATAAACCACTATCCTAGGACCTAATTTACTATCAAGAAGAATATTAGATACCTTCAGATCACTAAAAAAGTGTGCCAAATTGTACTCCAGGGGGCTAAAAGAGTTCATGTCTTCCTATAAATTACAACCTTGCTTATTATCAGGAAATAATTTAAACATTTGAAGAAACAGTTTTAATAATACCAACAAAACAATGTCATTAAACAGCAGTTTTTATAATATCAACAGCTTACTATTAAGCTGTTTTAATAATATCAACAGAATATCAAATTAGACCAAAAATGTGGACCAATTTGGTAGGGGATAATTAGTGAGATGAGAGTTAAAAATCTTTCAGAAATGGGGGTGAATACCTTTTATTTAAGAATCATTAAAACTGGGCATCCAAGAAGCCATCTTCAAGTGCAAAGTTTACTTAGCATTTGAAGTAAATTCAATCCAGGGATCTGTTAAAACTGTTAATACAGGTTGAGTTCAAGCCTCTGTCATAATGACTGACTAGTGACTCTAAGTTTGTCTGGTGCAAAACACCAGTCTCTCAGAGAGACAATTTGATGTCTCACAAAATCTAAAAGTCTGCTTGATTGAAAGCTGTAGAATCATTTTTAAATATTAGAGAAAGCCAAATTAACCTCCTTAGTGATTGCATTTTAGGATATAGACCTGGACTGAGTATGAAAATCTTGCCTGTTCCCATATTTACTAGTGCTTGTGTCTTCCTTCTTTAGAAACCCCAAGTGTCTGTACCTTGCCCTTTCCCTCTTAGTTGTAGTCAACTGATTGGAGTCAATAATACTGAGCATCCTGGGAAAGAGATGGTCCCAAGCCTCTAGATGAGAGCCGCATCTTGTGTTACACTGGGGCCTCTCAAAAGCAGATATTCTCACCAAAATTTCTGCTCCTGGTCAAGAAGTCACAGCAGTTCCATGTCAAGGTCTTTTTTTTTTTTTTTTTTTTTTTTTAAATCCCTGGCTTTAAACATCTGGGAGCAGCAGATGTTTGGTAGTTTCACAGCTTCCTTCTTAAATGGGCAATCCTCCTTCTCCAGGAAAGTATCAAATACTCCCATTTTGATCATGTTTTTGCTTTTTACCTCACTGATCATCACAAACCCAAACTCCATCACCAGCTCTGTTTATTAAAGAGTCAAATCAGCCAAAGTGAGTCCACTGCCCATTTTTGTAAATAAAATTTTACTGGAACACAACTATATCCACTTCTTTACATATCATCTATGGCTGCTTTCACTCTAAAAACACAGAGGGTTGGTTTTAGCTCAAGCAGTTAGACTCTCCTCATGCTAGACTCTCCATCTGTCCAGTCTCCCCGCTGGGGTCCAAGACCCACAGATGCTTACTGATTCTTTTAAAAATTAATAAATAAATAAAAATTTGTAAAGTAAAAGGCAGAGTTGAATTCTTGAAACGGAGGCCATATGACCCACAAAGCTTAAAGTAATTACTATTTGTCCCTTTATTTAAACAATATGCTGACCCCTAGCCTAGACATTCATTCTTGCACTACTATGTATATCTACTCATCTGACCTACTCTTTCACTTCTGCCATCCCAACCACTTCCACTCAGCCATCTACAGCTGACAGTCCATCATCAACAAATGTGAACGCATCCTCAACATCATCTTGAATGTTCCCTTTCCTTTCTTGCTCTAGGTAAAACCTGACTGTGCCTTGTTGAAATCAATTCTGTTGCAGTTATACGTGGTGCAATCTGTTCTTCTTTTGTATCCTACCTAACCAGACCCAGCTCTGCGGTGAGTGCTTTTCTTGTTCTCCAGTGCCATTTTCAGACCTATTGTCTTCCTGCATCCTTCCACGCCCCAGGCTCTGTTAAAGTTGTGCCATCAGAGTTTTTTGGGTTTCTGTAAAGATAAGATCTCACTATGTTGCCCAGACTGGTCTTGAACTCCTGGCCTCAAGCAATCCTTCTGCCTTGGATTCCTAAAGTGTTGAGATTATGGACATGAGCCATCACACCTGGCTCTGTGCCATCAGACTTTGGCACCTACTCCCCTTCCTTGTTCCTGTCATCTAGAGAATTCAGTTAACTTCATTCTTTGATAAATTTAGCACCTGACTCATTGGGGCTTTTTTCATGATTATTCTGATGTTATTCTCACTCACTTCCTTTTTCCTGATTTCAATGCCCACTCAAATAATACATCTAATACCTTAGACTCCAGTTTCCAGATCTTTCCACCTTACAGTAGAATGATGTTATTCTTCACCCATCATCAGCTGCCCACTCCTATCAAAGGTCATACTTCTGACCTTGTAATCATCAGTAAGTCCATCATCTCCAATAACTCAAGTACAAGCATCCCATTCTTTTGACTATTGTCTTCTATCGTAAAAGCTCACTAAACCAAGAATATCTATACAAACAATATCTTGCCTTTATTAAGACTTTCTAATCTGTTGAGTTTATGACTGAATCACTATCAATCTGTCCTCTTCAGGTACTCCCTTCCTTATCCACCCACCTTAGATTCTGTAATACATTATTAAGCCACTGTTTGATAACACCCTTCACTCCCTTGCCTGTGCCACCCTCCTTCACCTTAGCTGAGCTGCAACCTTCTTATACCCAGTGGTCCCCATGCAGCAACACAACTGAACACTGGTAAAGACAAAAAAATTATGCTTGCTAGCATCACTTTAAATCCTGGCTATAAATCTCAAGTGGGTAGTCAAGAGCAATCTTATTATCCTGTAGGACTTTTGCATTCCCACTTTCCAAACTGATAATTTCACCTCATGTCTTAACTCCTTAAATCTCCTGACCAATTTTACTGTTCATACTCCAAGCTTATATCATAAATCGTTGAGAAAATAGAAGTAGTTTGATAAGAATTCCCTCACCTTTCCAATCAAATATTATCTACCCTCCTCACTCTATACCTATTATCTGCCTGCTCAATTTATTGTAGAGCAACTATCTCTGCTGCTGTCACTGGCACACCCTCTGGTTTTACTCTGGAATTCATGCCCCCTCACCTTATTAAAGGTTTTGTTTCTCAATTCTCTGCTCAGTCTTCCCTGAATCATAATTTCTCTTCCCAATCACTCCCATTGTCATACACCAGTTCTAATAATCTCTTTCTTTTTTTTTTTTTTTTTTTTTTTTTTTGAGACAGAGTCTCGTTCTGTCGCCCAGGCTGGAGTGCAGTGGCCGGATCTCAGCTCACTGCAAGCTCCGCCTCCCGGGTTTACGCCATTCTCCTGCCTCAGCCTCCCAAATAGCTGGGACTACAGGCGCCCGCCACCTCGCCCAGCTAGTTTTTTGTATTTTTAGTAGAGACGGGGTTTCACCGTGTTAGCCAGGATGGTCTCGAGCTCCTGACCTCGTGATCCGCCCGTCTCGGCCTCCCAAAGTGCTGGGATTACAGGCTTGAGCCACCGCGCCCGGCAATAATCCCTTTCTTAAGAGCGCGCGCGGGCGCGCGCGCGCACACACACACACACACAGACAACTAAAACAATAATAATAATAGCAAAGAGTCCCTCACTTCACCTTCCATCCTCTTCCAGTGGTCTCCTGTGTCTCAGCTTAAATGTTTTCCCAGAGGAGTATTCCTTGTCCACCCATTTAAAAGTAGCAGCTCAGTTACTTTTTATCATATTATTCAATTTGAAGTCTCTTCATTGCATTTATCACTCTCTTATGTATATATATGTTAATGTTTGTTTACTGTTTTTCTCCACCTCCCCCCATATTACATAAGCTCTGGGAGTGCAAGTGTCTTCTGTCTTTTTGCCTTTGTATTCTCAGCCCACATGGCAGGCAAAGAAAGTCCTCAATAATAATCTTTGACTGAGTGAATGAATGAATGAATGAATGAATGATTGTGTGTGTGTGTGTCTACAACTAGACCATAGGATTCACCAGGGCAAGGACTTTGTGTCTTATAAGTCTTTGTAGTTGGTGTTTAATAAACACTTGTTGCATGAGTGAGTGAATCATTGCTCTAAATGAGCAATAATCTAAAGATAAAAGTTATTAACATGATGTTCCACTTTTAAAATTTGCATTGGCATTTTTACTTTAACAAAATCAAAATGATTTCTTTTAGGATTCTACTAATTCCTTTTAAACTGGTGCTAATTTGTGTGACTTATCCATATGCATCTAAATTAATTTTTCTAACTTTAACTAGAGCTTATAAATAAATAAGTATACATATATGTATGTAGATGGATGGCTATATATACACCTACCCACACATATATAAAACATATGTTAGTCCTGTTCTAAGGATCTGCCAAACTTTCTTGGTAAGACTTGCCAATTGCAATCATGTGACAGGATGACAGTTCTCTTCTCTGGGAGAAGTCCAGACTTCCAGTGTCTGGGACAGAAATAATGTAGACCAAGAAACATATATAGCTGATGATGGATGATTTTTGGCTCTCATAATGTGAGGTTTGGTCTTCTTATTGGGAGACTATGAAAATCATTAGATCAAAAATTATTTTTATTTCTACTCAGCTGAAAGAAGTTTTCCTTCTAGTATTTCTGTATGCAGGCATACTGCAAAGACAATTTGCTTGGTCAATATGGGTTTATACTAAACTCTACAACTCAAAGACAGGATGAGATCATTTTGCCAGTGTAGCTGTCTTATTTTTATTGGCATAGTAAGTATGTGTCCAAATATACACCAATTATAGATGTTTTCCTGTTGTCAGTAATATGGTACTGTTTAAAAGTGACGATGTTTTCACTCTCAGGCAAAACTGATTCTGAGGACATGACAGGGATACTTCCTTCAGTGATTGCATTTATGCACACAGAGGAAGTTAACAGTTAGGAATGCTTTCAGTTGTAAGCAACAGAATAATTAGCAGTGCTTCAACAAATTGGGGCTCAGTAGCGCAATGACATAAAGAGTGCCATCTCTGCACTCCATTGACCTTCCTGTCAAAGTCAAATGATGGCTGCAGCGCAAAAGTGTCCTAGCACACCTGTCCTAGCAAGTGTGCTTTTGCCAGGTCAGGTGTGCTAGAAGTAGGAGGTGGTGTGGACAGGTGAGTTTCTCTTTGTGCTGATATTCTCTTATCAAGGAGTTAAAAACCCTTCCTTGGACTCCTCCAACAAACTTCCCTTTACATCTTATTGCCTCTCCATTTGTTCCATGACAGTTCCTACACCAGCTGCTGAAGTTACCCTTCCTGAGAACTAAAATGCTTGCCTGATTTCTGAACAAATGGGGGCTCCACTTGAAAGGGTGGATAGGGGAATGGTTTTTGTGATGGCAAGGAATACAGCCTGCCACAGCGGGCTAACAGCCACACTCATGAGGTTTCATGGAGATCATGCTTATGTTGAATTCAAACAGAAGCTGACAGGTAGTAAAGTTGAGAAAGTTTGAAAAGGCAGAGAGAGAGCTGCTTCTGCAAGTGTGTTGAACAATCAGAGGCAAATAGTTCGTTACAGCTGGGCATTCTGTACATGTAGATTAGTGAGAGAAGACTGCAGAGGTCAGAAGACCCCCTGCCATAAAGACAACGTGGAAGCAGGGAGTCAAGTTCTTATACCTTTGGGCATTCATTCTGAAACTGCTAAAGGAGCAAAAAAATATCTGCCTGGGTTTTCCCTCCATACATGACTGAGAAAATCTAGACATTTCTCTATATTAAAGACAAAGGAGAGAGCAGTCATTACTTAGAATGTCTTGTGCTTGCGTGCACATGCGCACTCTCTCTCTCCCCCTACCTAAACCTTGCCTGGGGAGTTTTCAGCATTTTGCAAAGCTGGATTGTACTCAATGGGTTATAGAGCCCCAGAAGATTTTTCAGCTACACTTCGCCTACTAAAACCTTTGGAGAAAAGAGGCTGAATGCTTGCAGTGAAACTAGTCCTGCTACCCTAATCATTGTTTTTTGTTTTTTTTTTTTTTTTTTTTTTGAGGCGGAGTCTCGCTCTGTCACCCAGGCTGGAGTGCAGTGGCCGGATCTCAGCTCACTGCAAGCTCCGCCTCCCGGGTTCACGCCATTCTCCGGCCTCAGCCTCCCGAGTAGCTGGGACTACAGGCGCCCGCCACCTCGCCCGGCTAGTTTTTTGTATTTCTTAATAGAGACGGGGTTTCACCGTGTTAGCCAGGATGGTCTCGATCTCCTGACCTCGTGATCCGCCCGTCTCGGCCTCCCAAAGTGCTGGGATTACAGGCTTGAGCCACCGCGCCCGGCCCCTAATCATTGTTGATCAGGCCAAGAAATCAGTAACTGAACCCAAATTTGTTCTAATAAGAACTCACCATATTGGGTAATGACAAACCAACAAAATTAGATCTCCTCACCTTAAGAAGGTAAACTGGATGAGAGACGGATGCTAGAAATGTCAGTAGCAGAAGCAAGGTGCAGAGCAGGGAGGAGAGAGGGCAGAGGGAAAGAGCTAGAGAGAAAAAGAAAAAGAGGGAAAGTGAACAACAGCGGGGCTCTGGAAATTAACATAATAAGTCTCTGGCCGTTGGAAACTGAGGAGGGAAAAAGAACACAAAGTGTCAATCAACTCTCAGACAATTCTTTAGTGACATGGACCATATTATCATGATTATCATCAGCTCATAGGATTCATTAAATCTATTCCCAAAATACAATCTAATATTCTCCAAAGGAATATAATATATTCAAATAAAATTATTGACAAAGGTTACAATCGTAAATTATTTTTTATCCGGTTCAATTACTCCCCATCTTCCAGGGAAGTCTCAGGTTGAGGTCTTTGGAAATAGTCATGCCACTGTTGCCTCTTTGAATTTATGGTTAATGGCTCAGAGAGAAGTCTTTTCTTCCCTGGGTAGTTCTGAATAAGAAAACAATAGTCAAACCTGAATGTAATCACTGAGGCAACAAGAGAAAGAGAAGTAATGTTTAGTTAACAGAACTGTAGACCGGAAGAGACAGGATTCATGGATCTGCCAAGGTGAGGAGTACAGCCTGAAAGGCAAATAGAAGCAGATTGGAGAACGGAAAGAAACTTCTGGAGAAAGCAGGCAAAGGGACCTGTTCCAGTGGAAGCACACTTTATGTCTCCCAGAATAGAAGTTCCCCATCCTGGCTCCCTGTCAGAATTACCTGCAGTTCGTTTCAAAAAACACATTTCCAGACCTTGCTCAATTCCTGCTGAATCAAAATATGACTTTTTATGCGGCTGGCCTGGCACCCACACATGATGAACTTTTTCCTGTCCAGAGGAAAATATCCATGATGATGGCAAAAGCCCTTTCTTGAGAGCTGTCTTTTATTCTCGGACTAAGTTCATCTTAATTTTTTATTATAATGTTCTTCCTTTTATGAAATTGTTATGACAAAACATGATGAGGTTTTTTAATGTTCCAGCAAAATAAAAGTTAGCAAAACTATTGCTAGGTCTATGACCTTGGGTGGTTCACCAACATCACTGTCACTAGTTCCTGATTTTAAAATAAGAGTAGTAAAACCTGGCTGGACGCAGTGGCTCGCACGTGTAATCCCAGCACTTTGGGAAGTCAAGGCAGGTAGATCGCCTAAGGTCAGGAGTTGGAAACTAGCCTGGCCTAACATGGTGAATGTCTCTACTAAATACATAAAAATTAGCCTGGCGTGGTGGAGGGCACCTGTAATCCCAGCTACTCCGGAGACTGAGGCAGGAGAATCACTTGAACCCGGGAGGGAGAGGTTGCAGTAAGCCGAGATCGCGCCATTGCACTCCCGCCTGGGTGACAACAGCGAAACTCCGTATCAAAAAAAAAAAAAAAAAAAAAAAGAAAGTAGTAAAACCTAACAGCATTGTTTTGTGTAGATTATAGGAAATAACATGTATAATAAGATAATATGGCCAGTATATAAGAAACACTCAATATGTTCTTTATGTTATCAGCCAAAATACTTTGGTTTGACTCTTGTTGCTCAAATGATAGAATGATTTATTGTTTCAGGTAAATGAAACGTCTTGACATTGTGATTGGTGTCCAGTCTCGTTCAAACAGGACTCTGCTTTTCTATGATTCTTTCTGTTGCACCCTCCACTATGTTTTGCATTTGCCTCCGGTCCAGCTTCTCAAGGTAGCCTCCAGGATGCACAGAGTGAGAGACGTTTCTTTTCCTAAACCAGGAACAAAATTCCATCCCTAAGGAGATTGGACCACTCCAGACCAATGACTTTGGCCAGGGAGGTCATCCACTGATTGGCTCAGCCCTGGGTCAGTCTACTTCTCAACCAATCAAGGTGCTAAAGGAAATAGGATTACCCTAAACAATTTAACACACCAGGACTCATTCCTGAAGCTGGAGATGCTGTAAACACCATCAAAACTGTAAGGCTTAAAACCATACAATGGGCAGCAGGAGAATTAAAGTTCTAACAATTGCCACAATTCGCTTCCTAGGCTTATTCCCAAATATACTTACTATGGACCTCCTGCATACAGCAGCCCCTTCACATATTCTTACTGCCGGTCATAAAGTAGTTTCGGTTAGATTTAAATAAGCTGCCAGTTTAATGCGTAGAAGTACTAAAAATTTGTTACTTATGTTTGAAAAATATAGAAAATTAGAAGGGGAATGGCTGGGTGTGGTAGCTTACACCTGCAATCCCTACACGTTAGGAGGCCAAGGCAGGAAAACTGCCTGAGGCTAGGAGTTTGAGACTTGGGCAACATAGAAAGGCTTTGTCTCTACAAAAAAATTGAATAAATGGATAAATAATAAAAGAAAAGAATGGAGAAAATTGGAAGGGGGAAGAAGCCTCTTATCCCACCAGAGAGGGTAAATGATTATTAAAATTTAATGTATTCTTGTCTTCTTTCCATTGTGTGCATTTATATTATGTTACATATAAAATTGCATATGTTTATATTTCATTTTTAATTTATTTATTATACTTTAAGTTCTAGGGTACATGTGCACAACATGCAGGTTTGTTACATATGTATACGTGTGCCATGTTGCTGTGCTGCATCCATTAACTCATCATTTACATTAGGTATGTCTCCTAATGCTATCCCAGCCCCCTCCCCCTATCCCATGACAGGGCCTAGTGTGTCATGTTCCCCATCCTGTGTCCAAGTGTTCTTATTGTTCAATTCCCACCTATGAGTGAGATAACGCGATATTTGGTTTTCTGTCCTTGCAATAGTTTTCTCAGAATGATGGTTTCCAGCTTCATCCATGTCCCTACAAAGGACATGAACTCATCCTTTTTTATGGCTGCATAGTATTCCATGGTGTATATGTGCCACATTTTCTTAATCCAGTCTATCATTGATGGGCATTTGGGTTGGTTCCAAGTCTTTGCTATTGTGACTAGTGCCGCAATAAACATACGTGTGCATGTGTCTTTATAGCAGAATGATTGATAATCCTTTGGGTATATACCCAGTAATGGGATGGCTGGGTCAAATTGTATTTCTAGTTCTAGATCCTTGAGGAATCGCCACACTGTCTTCCACAATGGTTGAACTAGTTTACAGTCCCACCAACAGTGTAAAAGTGTTCCTATTTCTCCACATCCTCTCCAGCACCTGTTGTTTCCTGACTTTTTAATCATTGCCATTCTAACTGATGTGAGATGGTATCTCATTATGGTTTCCATTTGCATTTCTCTGATGGCCAGTGATGATGAGCATTTTTCATGTGTCTGTTGGCTGCAAAAATGTCTTCTTTTGAGAAGTGTCTGCTCATATCCTTTTCTCACTTTTTGATGGGGTTGTTTGATTTTTTCTGGTAAATTTGTTTAAGTTCTTTGTAGATTCTGGATATTAGCCCTTTGTCAGATGGGTAGATTGCAAAAAATTTTCTCCCATTCTGTAGGTTGCCTTTTCACTCTGATAGTAGTTTCTTTTGCCAGGCAGAAGCTCTTTAGTTTAATTAGATCCCATTTGTCAATTTTGGCTTTTGTTGCCATTGCTTTTGGTGTTTTAGTCATGAAGTCCTTGCCCATGCCTGTGTCCTGAATGATATTGCCTAGGTTTTCTTCTAGGGTTTTTATGGTTTTAGGTCTAACATTTAAGTCTTTAATCCATCTCGAATTAATTTTTGTATAAGGTGTAAGGAAGGGATCCAGTTTCAACTTTCTACTTATGGCTAGCCAGTTTTCCCAGCACCATTTATTAAATAGGCAATCCTTTCCCCATTTCTTGTTTTTCTCAGGTTTGTCAAAGATCAGATGGCTGTAGATGTGTGGTATTATTTCTGAGGGCTCTGTTCTGTTCCATTGGTCTATATCTCTGTTTTGGTACCAGTACCATGCTGTTTTGGTTACTGTAGCCTTGTAGTATAGTTTGAAGTCAGGTAGCGTGATGCCTCTAGCTTTGTTCTTTTGGCTTAGGATTGTCTTGGCAACACGGGCTCTCTTTTGGTTCCATATGAACTTTAAAGCAGTTTTTTCCAATTCTGTGAAGAAAGTCATTGGTAGCTTGATGGGGATGGCATTGAATCTATAAATTACCTTAGTCAGTACAGCCATTTTCACTATATTGTTTCTTCCTCTCCATGAGCATGGAATGTTCTTCCATTTGTTCATGTCCTCTTTTATTTCATTGAGCAGTGGTTTGTAGTTCTCCTTGAAGAGGTCCTTCACATCCTTTGAAAGTTGGATTCCTTGGTGGGTGCCTGTAGTCCCAGCTACTCAGGAGGCTGAGGCAGGAGAATGGCGTAGACCCGGGAGGCGGAGCTTGCAGTGAGCTGAGATCCGGCCATTGCACCCCAGCCTGGGCGACAGAGTGAGACTCCATCTCAAAAAAAAAAAAAAAGTAAGTTGGATTCCTAGGTATTTTATTCTCTTTGAAGCAGTTGTGAATGGGAGTTCACTCATGATTTGGCTCTGTGTTTGTCTGTTTTTGGTGTATAGGAATGCTTGTGATTTTTGCACATTGATTTTGTATCCTGAGACTTTGCTGAAGTTGCTTATCAGCTTAAGGAGATTTTAGGCTGAGACGATGGGGTTTCTAAATATACAATCATGTCATCTGCAAACAGGGGCAATTTGATTTCCTCTTTTCCTAGTTGAATACCCTTTATTTATTTCTCCTGCCTCATTGCCCTGGTCAGAACTTCCAGCACTATGTTGAATAGGAGTGGTGAGAGAGGGCATCCTTGTCTTGTGCCAGTTTTCAAAGGAAATTCTTCCAGTTTTTGCCTATTCAGTATGATATTGGCTATGAGTTTGTTATAAACAGCTCTTATTATTTTGAGATACGTCCCATCAATACCTAGTTTATTGAGAGTTTTTAGCATAAAACGCTGTTGAATTTTGTCAAAGGCTTCTTTGGCATCTATTGAGATAATCATGTGGTTTTTGTCTTTGGTTCTGTTTATATGATGGATTACGTTTATTGATTTGGTATGTTAACCAGCCTTACATCCCAGGGATGAAGCCCACTTGATCATGGTGGATAAGCTTTTTGATATGCTGCTGGATTTGGTTTGCCAGTATTTTACTGAGGATTTTTGCATCAATGTTCATCAGGGATATTGGTCTAAAATTATCTTTTTTTGTTGTGTCTCTGCCAGGCTTTGGTATTAGGATGATGCTTGCCTCATAAAATGAGTTAGTGAGGGTTCCCTCTTTTTCTGTTGATTGGAATAGTTCAGAAGGAATGGTACCAGCTTCTCTTTGTACCTCTGGTGGAATTTGGCTGTGAATCTGTCTGGTCCTGGACTTTTATTGCCTCAGTTTCAGAGCCTGTTATTACTCTATTCAGGGATTCAACTTCTTTCTGGTTTAGTCTTGGGAGGGTGTATGTGTCCAGGAATTTATCCATTTCTTCTAGATTTTCTAGTTTATTTGCGTAGCGGTGTTTATAGTATTCTTTGATGGTAGTTTATTTGCGTAGAGGTGTTTATAGTATTCTCTGATGTATTTCTGTGGGATCAGTGGTGATATCCCCTTTATCATTTTTTATTGCATCTATTGGATTCTTCTCTCTTTTCTTCTTTATTAGTCTTGCTAGCAGTCCATCAATTTTGTTGATCTTTTCAAAAAACCAGATCCTGGATTCATTGATTTTTTGAAGAGTTTTTTGTGTCTCTATCTCTGTCAGTTCTGCTCTGATCTTAGTTATTTCTTGCCTTCTGCTAGCTTTTGAATGTGTTTGCTCTTGCTTCTCTAGTTCTTTTAATTGTGGTGTTAGAGTGTCAATTTTAGATTTTTTATGCTTTCTCTTGTGGGTATTTAATGCTATAAATTTCCTTCTACATACTGCTTTAAATGTGTCCCAGAGATTCTGGTATGTTGTGTCTTTGTTCTCATTGGTTTCAAAGAACATCTTTATTTTTGCCTTTATTTCGTTATGTACCCAGTAGTCATTCAGGAGCAGGTTTTTCAGTTTCCATGTAGTTGAGCGGTTTTGAGTGAGTTTCTTAATTCTGAGTTCTAGTTTGATTGCACTGTGGTCTGAGAGACAGTTTGTTATAATTTCTGTTCTTTTACATTTGCGGAGGAGTGCTTTACTTCCAACTATGTGGTCAGTTATGGAATAAGTGTGATGTGGTGCTGAGAAAAATGTATATTCTGTTGATTTGGGGTGGAGAGTTCTGTCGATGTCTATTAGGTCTGCTTGGTGCAGAGCTGAGTTCAATTCCTGGATATCCTTGTTAACTTTCTGTCTTTTTGATCTGTCTAATGTTGACAGTGGAGTGTTAAAGTCTTCCATTATTATTATGTGGGAGTCTAATTCTCTTTGTAGGTCTCTAATGACTTGCTTTATGAATCTGGGTGCTCCTGTATTGGGTGTGTATATATTTAGGATAGTTAACTCTTCTTGTTGAATTGATCCTTTTACCATTATGTAATGGCCTTCTTTGTCTCTTTTGATCTTTGTTGGTTTAAAGTCTTTTTTATCAGAGACTAGGATTGCAACCCCTGCTTTTTTGTTTTGTTTTGTTTTCCATTTTCTTGATAGAGCTTCCTCCAGCCCTTTATTTTGAGCCTATATGTGTCTCTGCACGTGAGATGGGTCTCCTGAATACAGCACACTGATGAGTCTTGACTCTATGCAATTTGCCAGTCTGTGTCTTTTACTTGGAGCATTTACCCCATTTACATTTAAGGTTAAGATTATTATGTGTGAATTTGATCCTGTCTTTATGATGTTAGCTGGTTATTTTGCTCATTAGTTGATGCAGTTTCTTCCTAGCGTCGATGGTCTTTAGAATTTGGCATGTTTTTGCAGTGGCTGGTACTGGTTGTTCCTTTCCATGTTTAGTGCTTCCTTCAGGAACTTTTGTAAGGCAGGTCTGTTGGTGACAAAATCTCTCAGCATTTGCTTGTCTGTAAAGGATTTTATTTCTTCTTCACTTATGAAGCTTAGTTTGGCTGGATATGAAATTCTGGGTTGAAAATTCTTTCCTTTAAGAATGTTGCATATTGGTCACCACTCTCTTCTGGCTTGTAGTTTCTGCTGAGAGATCTGCTGTTAGTCTGATGGGCTTCTCTTTGTGGGTAACCTGACCTTTCTCTCTGGCTGCCCTTAACATTTTTTCCTTCATTTCAATGGTGAATCTGACAATTATGTGTCTTGGAATTGTTTTTCTCATGGAGTATCTTTGTGGCATTCTCTGTATTTCCTGAATTTGAATGTTGGCCTGCCTTGCTAGGTTGGGGAAATTCTCCTGGATAACGTCCTGCAAAGTGTTTTCCAACTTGGTTCCATTCTCTCTGTCACTTTCAGGTACACCAATCAGATGTAGATTTGGTCTTTTCACATAGTCCCATATTTCTTGGAGGCTTTGTTCATTTATTTTTACTCTTTTTTCTCTAAACTTCTCTTCTTGTTTCATTTCATTCATTTGATGTTCAATCACTGATACCCTTTCTTCCACTTGATCGAATTGACTACTAAAGCTTGTGCATTCGTCACGTAGTTCTCGTGCCATGGTTTTCAGCTCCATCAGGTCATTTAAGGTCTTCTCTATGCTGTTTAATCTAGTTAGCCATTCGTCTAATCTTTTTTCAAGGTTTTCAGCTTCTTTGCAATGGGTTCAAACATCCTCCTTTAGCTTGGAGAAGTTTGTTATTACCGATCGTCTGAAGCCTTCTTCTCTCAACTCATCAAAGTTATTCTCCATCCAGCTTTGTTCCGTTGCTGACAAGGAGCTACATTCCTTTGGAGAAGAAGAGGTGGTCAGATTTTTAGAATTTTCAGCTTTTCTGTTCTGGTTTCTCCCCATCTTTGTGGTTTTATCTACCTTTGGTCTTGGATGATGGTGACGTACAGATGGGGTTTTTGTGTGGATGTCCTTTCTGTTTGTTACTTTTCCTTCTAACAGTCAGGACCCTCAGCTGCAGGTCTGTTGGAGTTTGTTGGAGGTCCACTTCCAGGCCCTGTTTTCCTGGGTATCACCAGTGGAGGCTGCAGAACAGTAAATATTGCAGAATGGCAAATATTGCTGCCTGATCCTTCCTCTGGAAGCTTCGTCTCAGAGGGGCACCCAGCAGTATGAGGTGTCAGTCAGCCCCTACTGGGAGGTGTCTCCCAGTTAGGCTACTCGGGGGTTAGGGACCCACTTGAGGAGGCAGTTTGTCCATTCTCAGATCTCAAACTCCATTCTGGGAGAACCACTACTCTCTTCAAAGCTGTCAGACAGGGACGTTTAAGTCTGCAGAGGTTTCTGCTGCCATTTGTTCAGCTATGCCTTGCTCCCAGAGGTGGAGTCTACAGAGGCAGGCAGGCCTCCTTGAGCTGTGATGGGCTCCATCCAGTTTGAGCTTCCTGGTAGTTTTGTTTACCTACTCAAGCCTCAGCAATGGCAGATGCCCCTACCCCATCCTCACTGCCGCCTTGCAGTTTGATCTCCAACTGCTGTGCTAGCAGTGAGCAAGGCTCCATGAGCATGGGACCCTCTGAGCCAACCGCAGGATATAATCTCCTGGTGTGCCATTTGCTAAGACTGTTGGAAAAGCTCAGTATTAGGGTGGGCATGTCCTGATTTTCCAGGTGCCGTCTGTCACGGCTTCCCTTGGCTAGGAAAGGGAATTCCTCTACCCCTTGTGTTTCTTGGGTGAGGCAATGCCCTGCCCTGCTTCAGCTCATGGTCCGTGGGCTGCACCCACTGTCCTGCACCCACTGTCTGACAAGCCCCAGTGAAATGAACCCGGTACCTCAGTTAGAAATGCAGAAATCACCTATCTTCTGCATCACTCACACAGCTGTAGATTTGAACTGTTCCTATTCAGCCATCTTGGAACCACTCCCTCCTATAGTTTATTTTAAATCGAGTTTTAAACTAATAGATGTTTCTTTATTATAAGGGAAATATCCAGTCAAGTTTTAAAAATATAAAAATTTAGACATGTGAAACAAAAAAGAAAATGAGAAAGGGAAAGAGGGAGGGAGGAAGAAAAAAAGAAAGGAGGGAGAGAAGGAAGGAAAATAGAAATCTTATTGAGATATCATCTCTGTTTTTCAGTATGCATCAAATATTTGTTTTATGTAGTTGAGGTAAAGTTATTTATACTTGTGTTTTAAGCATAATTAACAAACATTCATTTGTCTTAGATGACAGATGTCTACCACTGGATGGTTTATTAGTCTTTCCCAATTAAAAAAATGACTCAGTTAATCAATATGAACTTTAAAGATGTGGGAACTTATAATTCAAGTTTCTTAGCAGTAAAAATGGTCACCATATTGCTGTATGTAGATCTATTTTCTAGAATGCAAGAGACTATAATAATTCTTTGAGTGTGGCTCACAAATTTGCAAATTGTTTAGCCTTTATTTTAGAATTTTATCAAAGTAGTACATGCATATGCTATGCCCTAAATATTTGCATCCTCTAAATTTACATAGTGAAATCCTACCCCACAAGGTGATAGTATTAGGGAGTGGAGGCTTTGGAAGGTGATTGGGTCATGAGAGTGAAGGTCTCATTGATGATATTATTCTCCTTATAAAAGAGGCCCTGGAAACTCATTGCCCCTTCCACCTGTGAGGATACAACTGGTGGTGCTGGTCTGTGAACCAGGAAACAGGCCCTTGCCAGACACTGAATCTGCTACGGCCTTGATCTTGGACTTCTCAGCCTCTAGAACTAAGAGAAATACATTTCTGTCATTTGTAAGTCACCCAGTTTATGGTACTCTGTTATAGCAGCCCGAATAAACTAAGAGACCATACAATTTTAAAAAACAAATCCAAACACAGAAGTCCTCCATTCTACCTCTCCCTAGTAGTTCTTAGTTCATTTCCCCAGAGATAAACACTTTCCATTCTTTTAGCTATCTCTTCTAGACTCTACTGTCTTAGCTAGGTGTGGTGGCCCATGCCTGTAGTCCCAACTACTCAGGAAGCTGAGGTGGAAGGATCACTTGTGCCTGGGAGGTGGAGGCTGCAGTGAGCTATGAATCATGCCACTGCACTTTAGCCTGGGCAACAGAGTGAGACCCTCTCTGAAAAAAGAAAAAAGACTACTGTTGTAGCTCCTGACTATTTTAATGCCATCTATAGAGGTACTGATTTGAGACTTTACCTTTCGCATCCTAAGTCTAAAAGATAAAAATCTAGCATTCTTCTACACCCAATTTTTGGTTAAATGAATACAAATTGTTTATATTGCTACAATTTACCACATAAATATTATTTATAAATGAGTATGTAATTTATTAGGATTTACATTTCCTTTCTTCTATGACTTTGATTTCCTGAGCTAATTTTTGTTTATTCTTCTTGTTATTATAGTTATTTTTGCTTTACTTTATATCTAATATTATTTACCCTCCAAAAGTCTTTTTTCAAAATAATTTCAACTTTTATTTTAGGTTCACAGGGTACATGTGCAAGTTTGTTTTCTGGGTGTATTGTGGGACATTGACGTTTGGGGTGTGAATGATCCCATCACCCAGGTACTGAGCATAGTACCCAATAGTTTTTCAACTCTTGCCCCCTTGCCTCCCTCCCTGCTCCAATAGTCCCCCATCATAGCCATTTTTATGTTTATGAGTATCCAGTGTTTAGCTCCCACTTACAGGTGACAACATGCAGTATTTGGTTTTGTGTTCCTGTGTTAATTCACCTAGGATAATCGCCTCCAGTGGCATCTATATTCCTGCAAGGGACATGATTTCATTCTTGTTTGTTGCTGTGTAGTATTCTGTGGTATATATGTACTCACTTTCTTTTTAATTCAACCCACTGTTGATGAGCACCTAGGTTGATTCCATGTCTTTGCTTTTGTGAATAGTGCCTTCATGACCATCCAAGTGCATGTGTCTTTTTAGTAGAACAATTTATTTTCTTTTGGATATATACTCAGTAATGGGATTGCTAGGTCAAATGGTAGTTCTCAGTTCTTTGGGAAATCTCCAAACTGCTTTCCACAATGGCTGAACTAATTCACATTCCCACCAACAGTGTATAAGCATTCCCTTTTATTCACAACCTCAACAGCATCTGCTGTTTCTTTGACATTTCTTAGCCATTCTGACTGGTGTGAGATGGTATCTCATTGTGGGTTTGATTTGCGTTTCTCTAATGATTAAGCATGTTGAGCCATTTGTATGTCTTCTTTAGCTAAGTGTGTTGGCCATTTGTATGTCTTCTTTAGATAAGTGTCTTTTCATGTTCTTTGCCCATTTTTTAGTGGGGTTATTTGTTTTTTGTTTGTTCAATTAAGTTCCTTATAGATTCTGGATATTAGACCTTTACTGGCTGCATAGTTTCTGAATATTTTCTTCCGTTCTGTAGATTGCCTGTTTACTCTGTTGATAGCTTTTTCCTTTTTCTTGCTGTCTTGCTGTGCAGAAGCTCTTTAATTTAGTTAGGTCCCACTTGTCAATTTTTGTTTCTATTGCAATTGCTTTTGAGGACTTAGTCATAAATTAGTTCCCAGGGCTGATGTTCAGAATTCCTCCAAAAATCTTTACATTGATAGTTTAAAATCAACTACCCCACTGACATAAGAAATGTTATCAATAGAGTCAAATATATCAAGTTCCTATTTCTTTTTTTTTTTTTAGTGGTATCTCTTCAACCCCATCGTTGCAGTATCAAAGACCAACTACTTTCTAGACCCTCTGCATAGCTGTTGTCTTGGGAATTCCCCTTGCAACACTCTTTGTTGACTATTTTCTAGACCTGAGACTTCTCCTTTTTTAGTGTACTCTTTCATTTTTGTAGAACAAATCATACATTGCAGGGCTTTTTTTTTTTTTTGAGAAGTTCCTTGTCTGATCAATTTTTCAATTTTTACTTACACTCAATTGATAGTGTGGGTGGGTAAATAATTCAAGGCTAAACATTATTTTCTCTCGGATCATTAAAAACATTTTTCACTCTTCTGGCATCCTGAGTTTGAATATATTTTTTGAATATGATGTCTGCTTCCACTTACCTTTATCACAGGTGTTCTAAAATGTTATCATGTGCTTTGATGTCGGTCTCTTTTTATCCATTGTACCAAGAACTCGCGAGGATGTGTTCTTCAGTAACAATATCTTCTTATATGATTTCTTTGGTCATTTTTCCTATCCATTTTTTCTTTCTCTACTCTGAAAGTCTTATTGATCTGATTTTTAACCTCTTTTGTTAGCATAATTGATTATCTTATTTTTCCTCTCCTGTGGTTGGCCTTTTCACCTTTGATAGTATTTTTTCTGGGTGATTTCCCCAACTTTATATTCCAAACATTCTATTAATTTTTTTTTTTTTTGAGACGGAGTCTGGCTCTGCCGCCCAGGCTGGAGTGCAGTGGCTGGATCTCGGCTCACTGCAAGCTCCGCCTCCCGGGTTTACGCCATTCTCCTGCCTCAGCCTCCCGAGTAGCTGGGATTACAGGCGCCCGCCACCTCGCCCAGCTAGTTTTTTGTATTTTTAGTAGAGACAGGGTTTCACCGTGTTAGCCAGGATGGTCTCGATCTCCTGACCTCGTGATCCGCCCGTCTCGGCCTCCCAAAGTGCTGGGATTACAGGCTTGAGCCACCGCGCCCGGCCTACATTCTATTAATTTTTAAAATTTCTGCTGACATATTTTTTAATTTCTAGAAACTTAGTTTTTTCCCTTTTCCTCTCCACTTCTTTTTCTTTAATAGCATATTGTTCTTGATTTACAGATCTCTGTCTTAAATTTCTGATCATATTAATTATAGGTTTTTTAAAACACAACTTTCTTTTAAAACTAAATTTAACTTAAATTTAACTCCCCCTACCCTGCCATTTTTGTTTCTTCTACATTCAATCTTATCTCTTTTTAAATCTTTTTTTTTCTAGTTTCTATTTTGGAGGTTTCACTCACATTCCTGGGCTATTTGGCAGTCTGTTCACATAGAAGATAGAAGATAGAAGCTCTGGATGCTGATTAGAGGCTATGTGTGCACGAGCACACTCATGGAAAGGGGAGGCAGGGGAGGGAGTTTGAAGTGAGAGGGAGGTTTGCTGACTTGAGGCTTTGCTACTGTAGGGTGAAAGGAAAGGCACCTGGTTGTGCAGTCTCAGTATTTGCTGGCCTTTTATTTCAGCCAGTCTTTTTGTACTAGTTTTCTGTAACAAATTACGACAAACTTAGTGGTTTAAACCAACACAAATGTATCTTACAGTTATGTAGTTCAAGTCCAACAATGGGTCTCACTGGGCTAAAACAAAAGTTTGGGCATGACTCTGTTTCCTTTGTAGAGAGTCTACAGGAGAATCTGTTTTCTAGCTTTTCTAGTGGTCAGAGACTGACCACATTCTTTCACTCATGGCTCCCTCCAGTTTCAAAGCCAGCAATGGCTGTGGAGTCTTTCTCACATGTCATTCTTCTGACACTAACTTTTCTGCCTCCCTCTTCCACATTTAAAAGTCCCTATGACTACATTAAGCCACTCAGATAATCCAGGATGATAATCTTATTTTTACATCAGCTGATTAGCAAACTTAATTTCATCTACAACCCTGACTCCCCCTTGCCATGTAACATAAGGTATTCACAGGTTTGGGGGATTAGGATGTGGACGTCGTTAAGGGGTTACCTTTCTGCCTAACACACAGTAAAATCTCCTGTCTGATGATCTCTTCTAGGAGCAGAGCAGGGCATAGAGCTGATACGTTTCAATATTTGGTGGGAATTTCACACATTCCCTGTTTTCTATGGGGGCTCACTTCCATTTCTCTGATGTGTGTTGGTTCCCCAAGTGTGGATTCTCTATGGTTTAATTTATCTAGAAAATGAATTTGGCTCTTTCCAGAGATAGAAAGAAATCCAACCAGAAGCTTGACATCTGCTTTAGAAGATGATCTGGTAGTTCCTAAGGGTTGGCATGAGGGATACTCATGCTGTATGGGTAGCTGCTGGGTTGGGTAGTGTGGGATCAGAGGATGCTGGAGGCTAACAGCTCCCTTTTCAGCATTTAAACATTTGAATAATCCTTCCATTTTCAATTCCAACCAACACTCCCACCTTTTTAGATTCCTGGTGAGCCTGAGCCTTCTAGGATTCATCCATCTGCTTTCCATTTTTCCACAAATTAGACCCCTCCTATAATTTATTCTCACATTATTTTTCCTCTTAGTGGTTTTATACTTTTTTTTATTCCTTTATTTTTATTTTACTGGTATTTCTGGATCAGAGATGAAGTAATATGATCATTAACCAGAAGTTGTTTATCATTTGTTAACAGCGATAAAACCAGAGAACAACAGATATTATTTTCAGTTGTCACTATACCCGGAGAGAGCTTCCATATAAATTGAGAGGTACAGATTTGCAAACAAACATATATGTTTAGCTAATTGTAAAAGTAAACAAGTAAAGTAAAAAAAAAAAAAAAAAAGAAGAGGCTAGGTGCAGTGGCTTATGCCTGTAATCCCAGCACTTTGGGAGGTCAAGGTGGGCAGATCACAAGGTCAAGAGATCCAGACCATTGACCATCCTGGCCAACATGGTGAAACCCTGTCTGTATTAAAAATACAAAAAATTAGCTGGGCGTGGTGGCACATGCCTGTAGTCCCAGTTACTCGGGAAGCTGAGGCAAGAGAATTGCTTGAACCCAAGAGGTTGCAGTGAGCCAAGATCGTGCCACTGCACTCCAGCCTGGTGACAGAGTGAGACTCCATCTAAAAAAAAAAAAAAAAAAGAAGAAGAGGAGGAGGAGGATGAAAAAGAAGAAGAAGAGGAGGAGGAAGAAAAGGAAGAGGAAGAAGAAGAGGAGGAGGAGGAGGAAGGAGGAGAAGGAGAAGGAGAAGAAGAAGAAAGAACAGGTTAGGGAAGCATTGCAGATTAAGAATTTTTCAAAGCTGCAGAATTCATCTATCACGTTTTCAACTGGATTAACAAGAGGGGTTCAGACTAAATGGGAAATGCTATGCAAGTTCATTCATATCACTACTTCTGCATTTTTGAATTCCTAATTTTTAATCACCTCTGTGTTATCCAGATTTTAACTCCAGGACATACTATTTTCTCAGACAATGCATATCTAAAAGTGTTTTCCTTTTGCCCTTCTACCTGAAAGAAAGACTATTTGTCCAACTATACATTTTTTAAGTTTTTTCTTCTGAGGTCTTTAGATGTTTCTCCATTGTCTTGGGAAGGTATTGTGTAAAACTGTGAAGCCAGTTTGATTTTTGTTCATAACAGCCTGTTTTTTATGTTTCTGAGACTTTTTAAAAATTTTATCTTGTAGGTCTTGAAATCATCAATGTAGACAATTTGAGCTCGATGCTGTTAATAGTCTAAAAATAACAGCAAAATTGCTCTAACAGATATATGTATTGACACATTTCTGAGATTAGGGTAAAATAAGGAATAATGTTACAATCAAGAGTTCTTAGAATCAAATATAGTCCTGCTTAATTATCTGTCCTAATTAAAAGCTGTCTTTATTTTTATTTTTATTTTTATTTTGAGATGGAGTCTCGCTCTGTCGCCCAGGCTGGAGTACAGTGGCCGGATCTCAGCTCACTACAAGCTCTGCCTCCCGGGTTTACGCCATTCTCCTGCCTCAGCCTCCCGAGTAGCTGGGACTACAGGCGCCCGCCACCTCGCCCTACTAGTTTTTTTTTTTTTGTATTTTTTAGTAGAGACGGGTTTCACCATGCACCGTGTTAGCCAGGATGGTCTCGATCTCCTGACCTCATGATCCGCCCGTCTCGGCCTCCCAAAGTGCTGGGATTACAGGCTTGAGCCACTGCGCCCGGCCTTGTCTTAATTTTTAAATCAGATTTTCTGTGGATCCACAACTGGGATTATAAATTAAAAGTCTGTAATAAGCAGAAGAACTTAATTGTCTGGAAATTTCTTACTTTAAAATCTGTGTAAATCTATATAACTACTTTCACCTTCCTATTTCAGAATATCAAAGCCATAAAGGCTAGTGTTTACCCTTTTTGTAGGAGCTGACTTACATGTAGAGCTTTAGCTTTTATTACAGAGTGTACGTTGTTATAGTCTGATTGGTCATTTTGGAGGCAAAAAGAAAAACTTCCATGGATTTAATTTTCATTTTAATTTTTCACTTTACTTTTTCACTTTAGAGAAATTCTCTATTCAAATTATAAGGATTGTTTTGTGTATTTCTAAACCTGTTGTCTCAGGGTGTCATTTTTGTAGGGTCAGATATTATTCATTTCTATATTTGAAAAGCCAAGTCCAACAATAAACTTGCAAGGAGCTGAGTGGGGGCAAAATGTGGGTGGTGTGTATTTATAACAAACCTGTATTTAAGAAAGCAGTCACAACAACCCAACCCCCATCACTCTACGCTCCTCTGGGCCTCCTGTATCAGGCAGTTTAACCTCTGGCTCTAATTATCAACTTCCAATCTGGAGGCAATGGGTTGGAATTGAACATACACAGGATATTTGCCTTTGGGAGACCTGTTGGCCACAGCACCCATGCAGATCAATTGAGGAATGGTACTGTCAACAGCATTATTTGACAAAATCTTGAGAGTTTGAGATCAGGGAGAAGATCCCTGTTGTGAACCTGTAGTGCAGTTGAATCAACAGTGAACACAGTGAAAATGTTGCAGGAGATGAGAAAGGAATGCAAGTCCTGAAACCTGCCCAGGAAGAAATTTGCCTAGATGGCAGGGCCGGGGAACAGCATAACACAGCAAACAATTCATTGCTAAATTTTTTGCACAGAACGTAAGGAATTTGGTCTCATATATAGTCCAAGGGAGTCTCAGTACTGACTAAAATAGGATCTGAAATTTTTAGGGACATCACTATTATCTCCATAGCCTCAGGGCATATATATATATCTGTATAGTAAATTGCACTATAGTTTACTCCCACTTAAATTAAATCTATTTAATCTTCATTCTCCAGTGGAGAATTTTTAAATTATGCTTCCTGACCATTCCTTTAATGAACAGGTAAAGTCCTATCAGTAAGTTAAATATTTCAACAACTGTCAAGTGCACTCGTAAGCAGAAACGTCTCCTGTTACTATTGCTGGGTCATGGCCAGTAAAATGGAATTTCTTTACCTCACCAAAAAAAGGTAAGTCAAGAATTAATCATCTTGAGTTTCACTCTGGATGTATGTTTCAGCTTCTGGCCTTGCCACTTGTCTGTGACAGACCTGGTTAGAGTTGATGAATGGTCTTAATGGTGAGTAGAAACAATACTCTTGCCCTCTCTCACATCGTTCACTGGCAAACTACTCCAGTATTTTCTGGTACTTTTGTCTGATAGAATTCCAGGATCATGATGGCTCAGATTAGTCAAAATCATTCAGAAAAGTTTTCATTCAAGTCCCAAAACCATCATGACATGGATATCAAAACTATATATCATCACAAATATCAGCCACAGAAGAATCTTTAAATACCTCCTATTGTAGAATTATGTCTTTATGATGCAAATTGAAATTCAAGGCAAGAAGTAAAATTCTTCAAGCCAACAAATAAAATAAATACAACAATAAAATATGGTGAAAATTCAAGGCAATAAGGAAAAAAAAAAGGCACTTATCTCAAATTCCTTCAAAATGATCCTACCTATATATCCTGGGGATCTCATGTAAGCTTCTAAGCTCTATGATTATATATTCCTGGTAACTGATCTATATAGTCTCTTTAATGCAGTTTAGAAATAGCTAATATTTATTATTTCTATGTATCAGGCACTATTATTCTAAGTGATTTGTATGTATTTACTACTCAATCTCCACTTACCTTTTGTTATTTCTATTTAAAAACTGAGGCACAAAGAAAAATATAACTTTCTAGGCCGGGCGCGGTGGCTCAAGCTTGTAATCCCAGCACTTCGGGAGGCCGAGACGGGCGGATCACGAGGTCGGGAGATCGAGACCATCCTGGCTAACACGGTGAAACCCCGTCTCTACTAAAAAATACAAAAAACTAGCCGGGCGAGGTGGCGGGCGCCTGTAGTCCCAGCTACTCGGGAGGCTGAGGCAGGAGAATGGCGTAAACCCGGGAGGCGGAGCTTGCAGTGAGCTGAGATCCGGCCACTGCACTCCAGCCTGGGCGACAGAGCCAGACTCCGTCTCAAAAAAAAAAATATAACTTTCTCAAGGTTGCACAGGTAGGAAGTAACAGAACCAAGATCCAATCCCAGGCAGTCTGATTCCAGCATCGAAGTGCTTAATTACATACAGTAATTACACACACATTTATCAAATCCTATGATTTTAAATAGAGTTTCCTGATTGGGAGGGGGAAGCAAAAGAGAACTGCTTAAAAAAATGCAAGAATCAAATGTTATACTGATGTGTTCATTTTTAAAAAAATCTTTTACTGTCCTCATGAGTACAAAGAAATGTGTCACCACCCAGATACACACTAAATTGGGTGTTCCAGAAATGGATTTGAATTCAAAATCTTTGATAATTATAGATAAGAGACATGGGAGAACCTAATCTAAACAAAATCATTTGAGCTAAACACAAAGCTCAAATTAATTGTACAACCTAGAAATGCTCTCTGAAAGGCTAAATCTTTGGATTTTCATACTATTTGGAAAAGGAGTAGGTTCTGTTAATAGGACAGACTTCGTGCAACATATGTTAAGAAAAAAAATTGGAAGCACTTAAAAAATACAAGCTTGGAAGCTCAATCTTGTAAAAATGGAAAAAAATTCCTTAAAATATTTTGAAGCTTTTAGGAGAAAGTCAATATTAAAATTAGTATGGAACATAGAGAAAGGGCTTTATGAGTCGAGTGACTGTTGTTTTTCTAAATGTCAGCATGGAAACCCAAACAGAAAGAGGTGAGTTGGGTCCCTGGAAAGACTGACTGGGAAAGCTGAGTGTTAAGTTTGTGACGTGGTTGATGGCAACCAAAAATTGTCAAGTGCATGATGACAAAGTATTTCCTGGAACTAGGGGCTGCTTCAAGACATGTAAACAAGGGTAATGTTGTAGGGGCATGTGCTTTAAACCTGCATAGGATCTGTCTGGGGTGATATTACCAGCAGTTTGAACAATGTCAGACAGCTCTCTGGAATTTGGAAACCATTAACAGATAGTTTGAACTGTGTACTGAATTGATAATCTTTTTATACAACAGGAAAAATAACCAACTTTAAAACGTAACGTATACTCTACTTTTATTTTTGCATCATGGAAAAGAACCAGTTTTAAAATATAAATTGCACTCTGCTTTCATTTAATGTTGTGGTCTTGAAAATATAATCCCTATCTATTAACAAAGGAGTAACTTTGTTGTAGCTTTAGTGTCTCGCCCTGAAAATCATATTACATTCAGTACTTAATTTTAAGCAAAGATAATGTTGTCTAACAGTGTGACCACGTACTCTAAGTCAGGTAGGAAAGCGTGTTCTGTTTTAAGGTTATCAAACCTCTCTGGGCTGTAGTTTTCTTATCTGTAGGAAGGAAGGAGTAGTCTAAACCGTCTATAAGAGTTTATGGAGCTTTTTTTTTAACCCTCCCTTGTAATCAAACTCAGATGGTGTTGATATTTTCTAGACTGGCTATTAGTTCCAATAGAAGGGGAGCCTAGAGGGGGGTGTGTGTGTGTGTGTGTGTGTGTGTATATCAGACACAACCACAATACTAATATATATACTTATAGAAAATATACTCACAAATGAATACGGTGATTGAGAAATTTACCACACTGTAAACAAAATAAGAAACCCTCTCTTTGAAAACTAGAAAAGGGCTGGGTATAGTGGCTCACTGCTGTAATCCCACCAGTTTGGGAGGAGCACTTGAGCCCAGGAGTTCAAGACCAGCCTGGGCAGCATAGTGAAACCTCATCCCTATAAAATAAAAAACTAGAAAAGAAACTTGTCTAGTTTCCCCAACATGCTCTCTCCAAAACATTTTTCTCCCCATAAAAGTAAGAAAAGCACTTTGTAAAATATCTAAAACATCAACCTAAATAGTTGTGACTCTTCCTAAAGCTTTGGCTGTTTCTGGTTCACATCTTACCATTTATGGGGAAAAAAATAAATGTTTTTGTTTAAAAGTGTTCCCCCTCTCATTAAACAGAGGTGGAACTTGAGTCAACAATGGATTTCCGGAAGCTGACAAACTAAAATGTCAGTAAGCTGTCAAAAGACATGCTCTGTCCAAAGCTACTATGAAATTGCATTGATCCTGAATACTTAAGAGGACAAAAAGACCTTTAGATTAAAAAATAGGCCTTAGGAAGAGCAAAGGAACATGAGGTTAATCATGATTCTTTCCTTTTACAAACTCTTTCTGATCCATCAGCTGGCAAGAGAAGGGTAAGGCTTGCCAGATTTTTAGGGAAGAAGAAAATCTCACACTCTTCTGGCCATGTGGCACTTATATTCTCTCTACAGTACTTCCTAACCCTTTTGTAAAATGAAGAAAATTTGTTTAGAAAAAGGCCACCAGTGCTTAGGAAACAGATGAGTTGTATGGCTTGCAAGATTCTGTCTTCTATCTACATTTATACTTGGGGTTGAGGTAGGAAATTCTTTATGCAGTGATCACAGAGCAGCCTCAGCCTCCATAAAACTTTTACTAAACCAGTAGATCTCAAATGTTATGGTGATGGTTAAAGAACTTTGTGGGTATACTAAAAACCACTGAATTTTATACTTTAAATGGGTGAATTTCATAGTATGTGAATTCTATCTCAACAACGTTGTTATAAAAAAAATTTAGTGTGTGTAGTCAACTAGGATGCTTGTTTAAAATACAGGTTCTTGAGTCTCAGGTCAAAGGACAGAAGCTGTAGTCACTGGGTACAGGCAACTATATTTTAAACAAACATCTCTGGTGATTCTAATGAGATGATCCACACTTTTAAGGAAATAAAAAAGAGATGATTTATTTTGGTATGTCCCCTAAAGCAACTAAAGAAATTCCACAAAAGTGTAGAATAATCAATTTTTAAAGAACCATCCTTCAGAAATCACAATTTGATCTAATTCCCATTTTTTCCATTATGAATGTGAATATTACCAGAATAATAGGAACCATGATGAAAAAAATTTTCACTAGTGCCAGGTCAGGAGTCTTCCCAGATGATAATTAATATGAGCCCTTAACAGACTGCAAAGAAATTTTCTGAACATTTTCTTACTGAATCTTCACAAAGACCTTGTAGAGTTGTAAGAGCTATAAAAACCACCCATCTTCTGCAGATGGGAAGATGGATTCACCAAGGTTAACTGTTTTGCCTCAAAACACCCAAGTGATAATTGAACAATTGGTTTGGAAACCAGTTCTTCTGACACATAGTTCAGCACTCTTCACTGTAAAAATCTGCCTTTAAAAATGCTTTTTCAGCATGTACCAGCATGGCCTGCCCCTAACCTTTAGAAGCTATTGTTTGAGCACATTTGTAAAGTTCTGTTGTTAATGGTGGTAACAAATTGCACATCTTTTTTTTTTTTTCTATCTGCAACACAAAAAGAAAAGGCACAATTTGACACATTTACCCCGAATTCTCTATGGCATGCTTGTGTAAAAACCTGGATTCTTTGTATGTCAGTAGGGAGGAGCATATGTGAGTGTGTGTGTGTATATATTGAGAGACAGAGGCATATTGTATCTCTATGTGTATGTGAACTGTTAAATAAAACTAACATTTAATGGATAACTACTGTGCTGTAAATCTGCTTTCCTCCTGTCACCAACCTCTTCCTCAATTTCTTGAAGATATATGCATCTGGCTCACTCCCTGCTCCACTCAGATCTCTCCATTCTCGTGAGGTGAATTAAATGTCCTTCTGAATGCCGCAGGCCTCTCAATTCCTTGATCTCATCTTTATTAACCTTCACCTCCATCCCACTTTAGGTATCCACTCTGGACCACGTCATCAGCCTGAGCTTCCCCATCTTTGAAATATTTATTCTAAATATCCCACTGGCCACAGTTCTCTAATATGACCTAAAGGAATTCTCCAAGCATCTGGCCAACCCATTTTTCTCTGTACTTTTTTCAAGAAACTCTTAGATTCTGTGTTCTTCTCTTAAGCCATACTCTTGTCAATTCCCAAACTTTCTGGCACCATTGTCCTTTTTCCACAGACACCTAAAAGAATCTCTGCCCAGGCAACCTGGTGATCTCCTTCCTCTGTGTCTACTTCCAGGCCTGGTGGTTCTCCACAGTCCTCCCTTGAGCCTCATGGAGCCTCAATATTGCCTGGAAACCCTTCCAGTCTTTAGAGTTTGTCCACTTTCTTCAGGTCTTTCAACACAATAAGCTGACCTGAAGGCCAGTAAGCTTTTTTTTTTTTTTTTTAATGGAGTCTCGCTCTGTTGCCCAGGCTGGACTGCAGTGGCACAATCTCAGCTCCCTGCAACCTCCGCCTCTTGGGTTTAAGCAATTCTCTTACCTCAGCCTCCTGAGTAGCTGGGACTACAGATATGCACCACCACATTTGACTAACTTTTGTATTTTTAGTAGGGACGGGGTTTCACAATGTTGGCCAGGCTGGTCTCAAACTCCTGACCTCAGGTGATCCACCCGCCTTGGCCTCCCAAAATGTTGGGAATAAAGGCATGAGCCACTGTGCCCGGCCAGAAGCTTGTTTTTTTTTAGGGAAAGTCTTCAATTTACTATTTCGAAATCTATAGAATTAACTGTATACCAGAACCCATCTGCTCCTGCTTTTCTTTTTCTACATTGAGATAGGTGTGTCTCCCTTCTGCTTAAGGGAGACAAAGTACTTTTCACATATCTTTATTGTCTTCCTCTCTCTGATCCTTCATATTTTCTTTTAAACATGCTGAATCCTCTTCTGTCTTAAAATAAAAAGAAAACAAACAAAAAAACCCTTTCTTTCCTCAAGCTTTCCAGAATCTGTTATCCTTTTATTTAGTTGCTCAAGTTAGCAGCTTAGGAGTCATTATTTATTCCTCCCTCTTTTTTATCCTTTATATGCAACTGTTAAACAAGTTCTATCAAATCCATCACCTCAATATCTCTTTATTCATTCATCTATTTTCTAATGCAAAGACTCTAAAACTGTGCTGTCCAATAAAAATATAATGTGAGGGCCAGGCACAGTGGCTCATGCCTGTAATCCCAGCACTTTGGGAGGCCGAGGTGGGTGGATCACTTGAGGTCAGGAGTTCGAGACTAGCGTGGCCAACATGGTGAAAATATAAAAATGTTCTGTACTAAAAATATAAAAAATATATATTTCCAGCTGTACTGAAAATATAAAAATTATCCGGGCACGGTGGCATGTGCCTGTAATCCCAGCTACTTGGGAGGCTGAGGCAGGAAAATCACTCGAACCCAGAAGGCAGAGGTTGCAGTGAGCTGAGATCATGTCACTGCACTCCAGCCTGGATGATGGAGCAAGACTCTTTCTCAAAAAATAAAAATTATATACATATATATATGTATATATAGTGAATCACATATGTAAATCGTTTTCTTTTTTAATGGAAAATACCAGAAATACATTTATATAAATTCTTTTAATTTTTTAGGAGCCACAAAAAGTAAAAAGAAACACTAAGATTAATTTTAACAGTATATTTTATTTAATCCAATATGTCAAAAATATTGTCATTTTACATGCTACAATATGGATGAAACTTGAGGGCATTATGCTAAATGAAATAAGCTAGTCATGAAAAGACAAATACTGTTGATTCCACTTACATGAGGCACCTAGGGTAGTCAAATGCATAGAGACAGAAAGTAGAATGGTAGTTTCAGGGGCTGAAGGAAGGGGAAAATGGGGAATTATTGTTCAATGGGTATAGATTTTCAGTTTTACAAGATGAAAAGGGTTCTGAGTTCTGGAAATGGATGGTGATGATGGTTGTACAACAATATGAATGTGCTTAATATCACTGAACTGCACACTTAAAAATGTTTAAGATGATAAATTTTATGTTATATATATTTTACCACAATAAAAATATTTTTAAAATATTGTCATTTAAGGCCAGGCATGGTGGCACATGCCTGTAATCCCAGCACTGCAAGAGGCTGAGGTGGGCGGATCACCTGAGGTCAGGAGTTTGAGACTAGCCTGGCCAACATAGTGAAACTCTGTCTCTGCTAAAAATAGAAAAATGAGCTGAACATGGTGGTGCATGCCTGTAATCCCAACTACTCGGGAGGCTGAGGCAGGAGAATTGCTTGAACCAAGACAGAGCCATTGTACCCCAGACTGGGTGACAGAACAAGATTCTGTCTCAAAATATATATATATATAGTTATTGTATGTATATGTGTATGTATATATAATATATACATTTAAAATGACTATAAAATGACTATAGTCATTGTAACATGTCATAAAATATATGTATATTTTAACATGTATATATTTTATATATACATATATATTATATATACATATATATTTTACATATATACATGTGTATTATATATAAACTATGTATATTTATATTTTAACATATATAATTTTATATAACATAAAATATATATTTTAACATATATAGTCATTTTAACATGTCTAAAAAATATTAGTGGGATATTTTACATCTTCAATTTGAATTAGTCACATTTTAATAGATATTTGTTGCTAGTGGACACCATATTGGACACCATCATCTCTTACCCATATCCATCATAACTTTATGGGATGCCAGGAGGAAGCTTCCAGTGGTCTCCTTGCTTCCTGTTGGGGCCCCCCCTTAGCCGTTCTACAACATAGACCCTTATAAGGGCGCCACTTATATATTCTACATACTACAGCCAGAATGATTTTGCTAAAAATAAAATTTCATGTTGTTTTGCTCTATAGAGCTCAGCATGTTTCTCACAGTTCTGTGAGCTCTTATGATATTTACAAGGATCTGCATAAACTGAACCTTGTCTACCTTCCAGCTTCATCTCTTCCTTTTCATAGTCCACAACATAGCACATGCACACACAAAAAAATAAATGTATTTTTGCTTTTTAAAGCCATTATGATCTTCTTGTCTTCTGGGTCATTGCATATTCTATTGCTTCTATTTAGAATGCTCCTCTTCATCCTTCTTATCCCTGTTCATCCTCAATAGGCTAACTGCTGCTCATACTTCAACTCTCCCCAGAAAACTTCTCTGATCCCCTAGGTCTGGATTAAGTGTTCTTTCTGTGTGCTCACATGGAACTCTTAACTCCTTTTACCATATCCTCTATCAACACTTTTTTTTTTAGAGATGAGATCTCACTATGTTGGCCAGGCTGGTCTCGAACTCCTGGCCTCAGGCAATCTTCCTGTTTCAGCCTCCCAAAGTGTTGGGACTACAGGCATGAGCTACCATGCTAGGCCTTGTCACATCATTGATACTTTCTTTATATTTGGTTGCCTCCTCCCTTGACTCTAAGTATAGTGAGGGTAGGGACAGCTCTAACTTTGTAACTTTTTTATCCCCAGCCCCAAGCATAATGCCTAGCACACAGTAGGTTTTCAATAGATGTTCACTGAGTAAATGAATAAATGTCTTATTTTTCAGGACCAGAAAAGAAGAAAGGGAACCTTTCTGATTTACAAATTTTCTTTGATTTAAAAGTATTTGTGTCTTTTGTTATTTCTGGATTTCTTGGATCTCATAAATTTCCAAATAAATTTCCTTTAAAAAAAATAGCTTAAGGTAGGTTTGACATGGTAAAGAGCAAGAAATAGACAAGATAAACAAAGACAAGAAACTTTGCCAAAGAGAATGACTGAATTGCACAGCATATATTAGAAGAATTAACATTCAATTTTGTAGCAAAATAACTTATTAAAGGTAGCTATGAGCTCCATGTCACTCAATCTAATAGGCATTTTAAATCTTGGGTATCTAACCTGACTTCTCAGGTGCCAGACTTTTCCTGTTGGGATCCCTGAAACTTTGTTCTGCTTTTTCTTTTTTCTCATTGGCTGTACCTGTTCACTCTTCTTTCTCAGCCTTTAAAGGTGAGAGTTACTCAAAGCAAGAGAGCCCTCAACTAGTGTGATAACCCTGACAACACTGCTTCAAAATATGTCTGTTTGAGTCACAAGGGCAGCATATGTCTATATGCTTGTTTTTGTCCCAGAGGGAATTTTTCTTTTTAATAATTAGAATTTAGGTTCTGTTGTGGGAAATTGAGATCCCAAATCAAGTGACTTAAAAATGAAGAAAGTTTATTTCTCTCTCATAAAAGTCCAGACGCAGACAGCTCAATGCTGGCATGGTGGCTCCACAGCTGTCTACCACCCAAGTTGCCACCACCTGCCCGGATGTGGCCTTCCTTTTTGCCCAGATGCGGCCTTCCTTTTTAAGTTTCAACCCTCACTTTCCAGCTAGATTGAACCACTAGACTAAGTTCTGGCTAATGGGACCTAAGGGGAAATAAATAAGGCTCACAACTTCCGGGATGTGTTCCTATGGAAGGAGATGTGGGCTAGGCTCAATGGTTCAGGCCTGGGTTATAATCTCAGCACTTTGGGAGGCAAAGACGGGTGGATCACTTGAGCCCAGAAGTTCGAGACCAGCCTGGGCAACATGGCAAAACCCCGTCTCTACAAAGAATACAAAAATGTGACCGGCGTGGTGGCTGACGCCTGTAATCCTAGCACTTTGGGAGGCCGAGGCAGGTGGATCACTTGAGGTCAGTAGTTGGAGACCAGCCTGGACCACATGGTGAAACCCCGTCTCTACCGAAAAAATACAAAAATTAGCCGGGTGTGGTGGTGCATGCTTGTAATCCCAGCTATTTGGGAGGCTGAGGCAGGAGAATCGCTTGAACCCAGGAGGCAGAGGTTTCAGTGAGCCAAGATAGTGCCACTGCACTCTAGCCTGGGCGACAGAGAGAGATCGTGTCTCAAAAAAAAAAAAAAATTAGCCAGGCTTGGTGGCCCATGCTTGTAGTTTACTGAATTGTACAAACATTACCATAATCCAGTTTTAGAATATCATTATCACCACAATAGAATTCCTTTTGCCCATTTGCCCTTAAACACTCTCTTAACCAATCTCCCACATGAAATTGTGAGCCAGCATGATTATTGAGAACCCAGTGAATATTTAGTGCCATGAGAAATTCACAGAATAAAATACAATAGCTAATGTTAGTGGGGTATAGCTAGTTGATAAAATGAGACCTCAGTCAAAGATCACCATAAGAAAATACATACCCTGTTCTTGGCTTTTGTGAATAGACTAGTACCCTTAGACTCCAGAAACTCCTATAGTTGAGCAGATCAGCCAAATCTGGAAAAATCTTTACAACATCATTTTTTTTTTGAGACAAGGTCTCATTCTTCACTCAGGTTGAAGTGCAGTGGTGCTATCTTGGCTCACTGCAGCCTTGACCTTCCAGACTTAGTGAATTCTCCTACCTCAGCCTCCCAAGTATCTGGGACTACAGGTGCAGGCCATCACTCCTGTGTAATTTTTGTATTTTTTGTAGAGATGGGGCTTTGCCTCTTAATCCTGTTACAATGGCAAGGAAGTGCCCAACATATGAACTTTTGGGGGACATACTCAAACTATAGCAAATATGTACCTCCTTCTGTTTCCATCCATTTGTAAACAGCATCTAAATTATAGAATTTGCATCTTTCCAAGTAGACTCTAACTTACTACTCAATAAATACTTCTAATTCTAAATGCAAATTATGATTACTATAATTTTTCACGTTGGGGTACTTTCTGAAAAGAGTAATGTTTATTAACTTTCTCTGAATTAAATGTAACCAGTAGTTTTTCGGCCCTTGGGTTGGTATTAATGATAATTATCTGTGGTGATGAAGAATTATTAATAGTTATGGCCCTGAGGAGCAAAATAATGTATTTCTAAAAGCTACTTGTTCCTATAGGTAATGAGTAAAGCAATCCAGTCCTTTTTCATCCAGCAAGCCACAAGTACTGGAATAATTCCCTGATACCAGGTATAGATGACTCTCCTCCCCACCCATGTCCTTGTCTCTTCTTGAACCCCACCTCCTTTTTTTTTTTTTTTTTTTTTTTTGAGATAGAGTCTTACTCTGTCACCCAGGCTGGAGTACAGTGGTATGATCTTGGCTTACTGTAACCTCTGCATCCTGGGTTCAAGTGATTCTTCTGCCTTGACCTCCCAAGTAGCTGGGACTACAGGCACCCAGTATCATACTAGGCTTTTTGTTTGTTTGTTTGTTTGTTTGTTTGTTTGTTTGTTTTTTGTATCTTTAGTAGAGACAGGGTTTCATTATATTGGCCAGGCTGGTCTTGAACTCCTGACCTCAGGTGATCAGCTCACCTTGGTCTCTCAAAGTCCTGGGATTACAGGCATGAGCCACCGTGCCCGGCCTGTTCTTGAGCCTTTTTAATGGCCAGCAAATCATCAGGGACAACCTACTTGAGGAACTCATTCACGTAATATGATTATGGGGTGGGGGAGACAGAATGCATGAAGTTAAGAAATACTTGTTTTTAGCACTTGAACACCTGCCTCCACCAGTTTCATTTTATGTGAAAAAAAAATAGAGAGGAGAAGTTGGAGTGAGTAAGCTTCTTTCACCCTCTAGCAGTGCAAATTCCTGACTGCAAGGAGCTCTGGGCAGAAGTCTTCCACTTTCAGAATTATGGCAGCCTAGAGTGCTCATGTATTCAATGAAGAATTTGAGAAAGTATGTGCTCAAATGCAGTGGTTCTGTACCTTGTCTGCATATTAGAATCACCTGGGTAGCCTTTCAAAACAGCTACCAATTAAGTAAGTATATTTGCCAGTGGGATCTAGGCATCAGTATTTTTTTAAAGCTTGCCAGGTACCTCCAATGTGCAGCCAAGGCTGAGAACCTCTGGCTTAATAATGAGTTTCTCATGTGGACATGCTAACAGTTCTCAAGCAGTGGCTCTCAGCCTTAGCTGAACATTGGAATCAACTGAGACTTTAAAAAGCTGTTGATGTGGGGGAAATGGGGAAATGTTGGTCAAAGAGTACTTTGAGTTATAAGATAACTTTCAGTTATAAGATGAACAAGTCCTGGGACCTAATGTATAGCATGGGTGGTGATGGATGTGTTAACTTGATTGTGGTAATCATTACACAGTGAACACATATACCAAATCATCATGTTGAACACCTGAATACATTAAATATTCGTCAATTAGATAGATAGATAGATAGATAGATAGATAGATAGATAGATAGATAGATGCTGATGCCTGGACTCACCCCTAGAGATCCTGATCTAGTTGGTCTCGGTTTAGGCTCAAGCAAGCATCGGCATTTTTCAAAGCCTTCCTCATTGCATCTGATGTACAGTCAGAGTAAAAACCAGTACCTGGACTGGGAATAAACATTTTGGCTCGTACCCAGCTCTGAGGGAAGGATGCTCAACACCTCCTGGACAAAAAGTGCCAGGAGCTGAAGCAAGAAATGTGAAAACAGTGCCAGAGGTAGAAGTCACCTGCTTCAAAAGGGGTTTAAGGTCAATCCTTGTGTATTAGTCAGGGTTTTCCAGAAGGACAGAACAAATAAGATATATATATATCCTATTATATCTAGTATAATATATTATATATGATATATAATGATTTATATATTATATCCTATATATAATATATTATATACTATATATCATGTATAATATATATATATCCTATTTATAGGGAGTTTATTAAGGAGTATTGACTCACACCAATTACAAGGCAAAGTCTCACAATAGGATGTGTGCAAGCTGAGGAAGAAAGAAGCCAGCAGTGGTTCAGTCCAAGTCCAAAAGCCTCAAAAGCAGGGAAGCCGACAGTGCAGCCTTCAGTCTGTGACTGAAGACCCGATAGCCACCAGCAAACCACTGATGTAAGTCCAAGAGTCCAAAGGCCGCAGAAGTTGGAGTCTGAAGTCCAATCCAGCATGGGAGAAAGATGAAAACCAGAAAACTCAGCAAGTCAGCTTATCCCACCTTCTTCTACCTGCTTTGTTCTAGTTGCACTGGCAAGCAATTGGAAGGTGCCCACCCACATTGAGAGTGGGTCTCCCTCTGTCAGTCCACTGACTCAAATGTTAATCTCCTCTGGCAACACCCTCACAGACACACCCAGAAACAATGCTTTACCGGCTATCTAGGCATCCTTCAATCCAAACAAGTTGACACCTAATATTAATCATCACACCTTGTGAATGATATGTGTGTGACACAGACTGAGAATAGGGGAAATCTGTCGCTAACCAAGAGAGATGTGGGGAACATAGATGATAGAACTGCATTTTAAATATTCCATAACTTTCGACATTTGGTGTGTTAGGCCATTCTTGCATTGCTGTAAAGAAATACCTGAGAGACTGTATTTTTTGTTGTTGTTTTATTTTTATTTTATTTTATTTTATTTTATTTTTGAGATGGAGTCTTGCTCTGTCACCCAGGCTGGAGTGCAGTGGAACCAGTCCCCGCTTACTGCAACCTCCACCTCCTGGGCTCAAGTGATTCTCTAGCCTCAGCCTCCCCAGTAGCTGGGATTACAGGTGCGCACCAACATACACTGCTAATTTTTGTATTTTTAGTGGACATAGGGCTTTACTATATTGGCCAGGCTGGTCTCGAACTCCTGGCCTCAGGTGATCCACCCTCCTCAGTCTCCCAAAGTGCTGGGATTACAGGTATGAGCCACCTCACCTGGCAAGAGAGGGTAATTTTTAAAGAAAAGAGGTGTGATTGGCTCACGGTTATTCAAGCTGTACAGGAAGTATGATGCTGGTGTCTGCTCAGCTTCTGGGGGTGGGCCTCAGGAAACCAACATTCATGGTGAAAGGCAAAGCAGGAGCAGGCACTTCACATGGTCAGAGCGGCAATAAGAGGCGGGGGGAAGGTGCCACACACTTTTAAACAGATCTCACGAGAAATCATTCACTATCACGCAAAGACAGTACCAAGAGGATGGTACTAAACCATTCATGAGAAAGCACCCTGTGACCCAGTCACCTCCCACAAGGCCCCATTCCAACACGGGATTACAACTGAACATGAGATTTGGGTGAGGACACAGATCCAAACCATATCATTTGGTCATCCTCTTTACATATTTAAGCAGAACTGGATCCAACAAGCTTTCCTGAAAAGGCCCCCAATCCAAAAGTGTACCCCCTGCTTCACCTCTCCCATCAGCCATAGTGGCTGACAAAACCCACTAAGTGAGAGCCTTTTGGTTAAGGTAGGCCAGTAAAGCAATTTCACATTCCCTGTCGGTTTTAGAGCTCTAAATCAACTTTAAGTCCCCTGTTGGTTTTAGAGATCAGCCTCATTTGCTTTATCAGATGCGCTTACAGAGCCTGAACTCTTGAAATTTGAGGAGTGAACATTTAAAAGGGATCTTCTTTTTATTATTATTATTATTATACTTTAAGTACTAGGGTACATGTGCACAACGTGCAGGTTTGTTACATATGTATACATGTGCCATGTTGGTGTGCTGCACCCATTAACTCATCATTTACATTAGGTATATCCTAATGCTATCCCTCCCCTCTCCCCCACCCCACGACAGGCCCCGGTGTGTGATGTTCCCCTTCCTGTGTCCAAGTGTTCAGTTGTTCAATTCCCACCTACGAGTGAGAACACGCGGTGTTTGGTTTTCTGTTCTTGCGATAGTTTGCTGAGAATGATGGTTTCCAGCTTCATCCATGTCCCTACAAAGGACATGAACTCATCCTAAAAGGGATCTTCTGTGGGCTCTGAAATTTCCGAATTGCCTGAGAAAAAAAGTTCAAAAAATGGAAGGCCTCAGGTGATGGAGAAATAACCATAACATGAGGAACAGGATCCCCCAAAAGATGACAAAGTTGAAGTCGCCAGAGGCCCAACATACTTCCCTCATAGTGAACTGAACAGTATAGTTTAAATTTGCATTGGGTGGAGAAATGGCTGTGTCCGCATTTCCTGATTCAGAATCAATTGAAGATGCTCATGTTCTAGTGCCTGAGGGTGGAATGCGGAGGGTGATTTGGAAATGTTCAGGCTTGGTAGAGCAGAGCTCTTCAATGACTGTCCTCTTGGACATTCTGTATTACATTTGAATTAGATCAGCCTGTGTCCTGTTCTAGTTTAAACCAAAATGTAATTATGAGCCATTATTTGTTTAAATTACTGTAAGCAAACACAATGGTTTATTTATTTTTAATTCAGAAATTGATTGTGAAACTTGTGGTTTGCTCAGGAGTGATTTTGAAACCTCTGTTTTCTGCTCTGGCTCTCGGCTTGCTGACCAAGTGGTCATTTATCGGGAGTGCTCTGCAACTGAAGGAAGTGGAAATTCTAGGCCCTCACGGTGCTACCTGTTGGGGCCAGCCTTACAGGTTAGCTGGAAGTGACGGTAACCCAGCTACCTCGACACCAGATCTCTCCCCTGCTCCCATCGGAGTGTCTGAGGCTTCCACCACTCAGTTTTCACCAGGCTGGGGTGGTATCAGCTTAAACTGCACCTGAAAATGTCAAACACACCTCATCTCACTCTATGGCAAGTCAGCACATGGATTTACCTAGCACTCAGCCAACTGGAGAGGCAATTTCAGAGGGAAGAGGACTCGGGATAGGTCTTTTAATTTGGAGCTTGGGTACCATTAGTGGTTAGAGAGGGTTCAGAGGACATTAAAGGAGATGTTCAATGGCTTACACTACGATCACCATTTACCAATCTGTTAAGACTGGCCCAGGGTGTGAGTATCAAAAAGAGAAAATAAAAATCTACCTGGAGCAAGTCCCCTGCCCCAATCTTACCATCGTTTATATATGATTAAGCTACAGGGAAGGTGGTGGTGTCATATTCTTTCTTTCAGTTTGACCTCATGAAAATGAAGAGCAAGTCGCAAATCATTTTAATCTGCAAGGGGTCATCTGGTTGTAAGGTATGGGGATTTGGCGTGAACACGTGGTTTTCCTGAGATGTGCATTTATTTTCGGGGGTGAAGAGTGTTCAGGTAAATCCATAATGTTTTCGTGTTTGAAAAGAAGGTCTCCACCTTTCTGTTCCATGAACCAGTCTCCACGGGCACCAGAGGCGACGCTCGCGTTACGGCCCGAGCGCTGGGCGTCTGGACCGCAGTTCCACCCGGCAGCAAAGCCGGAGGCCGGGCACCTCACGACCTCCTGGATCTGCGGCGCCTGCGTGGTAAGCCTGGGGAGGCGCCAGCTCCGGCAGGCATTGGGCACAGGGGAGTCCAGCCGCTCTGGCCGCGCAGGGCACCGGATGCCTCCCGGATCCCAGACTCCCGACACCCAGCAGAAGTGCCCTGGAGTGAGGCCTCATTCGTCCCAGCTGAGCGTTTCGTTGCCAACTCGTTGCGCGAGGTCTGAATGCACCGTGGAAACAACTTAGGGTGGATATGGGAAAAGAAGAAACATATTTCAGAAGCACTCACCAATATAAACTCTTAAAAATAAAGATCGTAATACAATAATTTAACTAGAGCTAACAGACTGAATGAGTATGGACATCAGAAAGGAGGTTTTCGGCTGGGGGATGTAGCTCAGTGGTAGAGCGCGCGCTTCGCATGTGTGAGGTCCCGGGTTCAATCCCCGGCATCTCCAAACCAGCCAGTGTTCGGTTTTTTTCCTCTTCCTCTTTTCATGTTGGTATTTTAGAATATTTACCCTGTTACCTGTAAAAACATTTTGCTCGCATCTAGGTGCCCAAAAACAGTATAAAAAGAGGATAGAAAAAAATCAGCGAAGCTCACGGAAACCTTTTGACTGCTCTAAGTAAAAGTGAAATAGAGAATTAGCTTTCATTAATATTTCTTTATTTGCATGAGTCCAGCGTTTAAAAGACGTTATTGAACTTTCAGGCACCTGTGATACCCACGGGAAAACACTATGGGTCAAAAGGAGCTTGCATTGGCCGGGAATCGAACCCGGGCCTCCCGCGTGGCAGGCGAGAATTCTACCACTGAACCACCAATGCTTATGGCACAAAAGTTTTTCTTTTGCTTACTAGAAGACATTTACACCCTGGTACTACTACCCTAGTAACAATCGTGTATTTCTGCATTCAAAACAGAAAACAATCAAACTTTTAATAACATAATTATCGTAAAACGCTAGAAAAACATTAACATTTACAAAAATTTTCATTATACTAACTCCTTTAGAACTTTATGAGATTCTTTCTTCTGAAACTCTGGTGAAGGAGGCAAATGAAGATTTTGTTATATATGCACAGGATTACACAATCACCTAGCCTATCTTCAGACACTTAGATAATTTATAACAACTCTCCCTCCAGCCTTCTGCCATTTTTTTCCTTTTATTATTTTACCTATTCAGGCAAATACATAATGGAGATTTGTTAGAAATTGGGAATAGAGGAACACTTTTACACTGTTGGTGGGATTGTAAACTAGTTCAACCATTATGGAAAACAGTTTAGCAATTCCTCAAAGATCTAGAACTAGATGTACCATATGACCCAGCCATCCCATTACTGGGTATATACCCAAAGGATTATAAATCATGCTGCTATAAAGACACACACACACGTAAGTTTATTGCAGCGCTATTCACAATAGCAAAGACTTGGAATCAACCCAAATGTCCATCAGTGACAGACTGGATTAAGAAAATGTGGCACATATACACCATGGAATACTATGCAGCCATAAAAAAAGATGAGTTTGTGTCCTTTGTAGGGACATGGATGCAGCTGGAAACCATCATTCTTAGCAAACTATCACAAGAACAGAAAACCAAACACCGCATGCTCTCACTCATAGGTGGGAATTGAACAATGAGATCACTTGGACTCCGGAAGGGGAACATCACACACCGGGGCCTATCATGGGGAGGGGGGAGGGGGGAGGGATTGCATTGGGAGTTATACCTGATGTAAATGATGAGTTGAAGGGTGCTGACGAGTTGATGGGTGCAGCACACCAACATGGCACAAGTATACATATGTAACAAACCTGCACGTTATGCACATGTACCCTAGAACTTAAAGTATAATAATAATAATAATATATTAAATATTCAAAAAAAATAAAAAAATAAAAAATAAAAGAAATTCCATAAAACCAAGGAACAGACTGAAAAGTAACCCCAGACTTTTGGCATTCCAACTGAGGGAACATGACAGTCAATATATGCCAACAGCAGTTCAAAGAGGGTGGATAACAGGAAGGTGATCCCCAGGATGATGCAAATCATGGTCAAGATGGGGAAATATTCATCTACCAATATGATCTTCAGACAAAATGAATCCACTTCTCAAAATTTACACAGGATACCGTTGTGTAAAAAGGTGTGGCAAGATAATATAAATTTAATTAAGATTATGCAATGCCGTGCAGCCCTTCCTCCCCATCCTTAAGCTAATTCAACTCGGACACATGCCATTTCTATGACATGCCATTCTTCCCCATTCCTGGCCATCCCCTCAATCAGTCCCTTTCCCACTTGTTTGCTCAGGACTGCTTCTTTCTCTTCCTGCTTAACCTTTTGTTTGCTGTATGTATCTCTCTTGCTTTTATATCTCCTGGACCTTTATTCTGCCTACAGACAACCTGTGCCAAGTCTTCATGTCTTTTTGGCTGCTTTTTGGCCTTTCCTGCCCTTCTCAGTTGACTTACTAATATTTTTCCTCTTCCCTTCCAACCACCACACCTGCTACATCCTCCCATTGACCTGGCATCCTCTGCATCGCTCCAGTAGAAATTCTTTCCCAGCCTCTGTTCTGTGAAACCACTATCAGTACCTCATCCCCAAGCCCTGGCATTATAATAAAGCAAAATAATTATATGCTCCTCACTCAAATGAACCAGTTTTGCACTCTTGATGGCCCACCAGGAAAGAGAAGTGGAAATTTCCTCCCACAAATTCATAACACAAAGCAAGGCAATTTCTATTTTTTGTTGCAGATTCTATTTTTGGTAGTAATACATGCACTATATTAATAAAAGAAAATGAACAGCACTCAAAAAAAAAAAAAAAAAAGAAATTGGGAATAGAGGCAAAGAAACAGGGAACAGAAATTGGAACACTGACCCAAATTTCTAGTTTGGAAATTGGTAAATTGTAACTATGTGATTTGCATAGAGAACTTGAAATATTGATGATTCTAGCCAAGTGACCTGAATTTTCTAAGCTGCCCCTTCCTTCATTTAAGACCTCTTTTAACTCTAGTAGTATGAATCTGATCCTTTACCCTTAGTTTCCAAGGAAAGTGAAATTGTGAATGACACAACAAAAGATATAGGAGGGGGAAAAATAAAGTGAAGGAAATGAATTTATGGAAATGATTCTAAATACAAGATAAAAGGCTGTGGATATAGGCAACATTGGCTTTTTATCTCTGGGAGGGAAATTCCTAACAATTTCCAGAATCTTTGGTCAAGAAGAATTTGGGGAAAAGTTATGAGAAAGTAACAGCTAACACATAGCAGTAACTGTGTGCCAGGCTTTGTAAGTACACTACACATGGACTTCAACCCCGTGAGGTAGGAAGCTGAGGCTCGTAGAGGCATGACTGGAACATACAGTGTTATGGTCAGTGTTGGAGTGGTTAGCACTGCCAATTCAGCCTACAACAGAATAGCTCACTGTGTACTGAAACGCAAATGCTGCATGTAGTTTAGGATATTATATATTAAGAATAATAGAATGGTGTTAGAGAAAGATCATAAAAGGCTACTGAAATAAAGTTATGACTTCTCCATTAAGATTTATCTTTAAGGACTTCTTAGTGTGTGGGTAAAGAGCAAAATCTGAAGACGAATACAGAATTATAAAGACATAAAAGATATGAAGGGATTAGGGAATTAGAGAATCAGACTATAATCCTAAATAACCTGTGGAAGAACAAGGTCAACTCATTTTACTTTTTCTAACTTTAGTTTATTCTTTAAAATAAAAGAAATGGGGGAGAAATGGGGTTTTACAATCCCATTCTGAAGTGATGTACCTTTCCAGAGGTGCTTCAGGGCCATTGGCTGGTGAGGCCTCACTTTCATGGCAGAGATTACAGGTGTGCACCACCATGCACAGCTAATTTTTTAATTTATTTTATTTTTTTGGAGAGAGGAGAGAGGTGTTTCACTATGTTAGCCAGGCTGGCCTCGAACTCTTGAGCTCATTCAATCCTCCCTGCTCAGTCTCCCAAAGTGTTGGGATTACAGGGGTGAGCCACTGTGCCTGGCCCCCAAGATTCTTAAAGATTGTTTTTAATTTTGAATCCTAACTTCAAAAATCTAAAGAATCATAGATTATTTAGTTCAGAGCTTCTCCAAGTTTTTATTTTGAACGTGTAACCTAACAAACAAAGGCAAATAAATAGGGAGTTTAAAAATGAGCTGGTGGAACTGAGGGAGCACGGCAATAAAAATGAGGCTTCACCAGCCAGTCAGTGGTGAAGCTCAAGTGGGAGGCCTGAGGTCAAAGCTGCAGAGAGCCAAGATGGTGCCACTGCACTCCAGCCTGGGCGACAAAGTGAGCCCCTGTCTCAAAAAAAAAAAAAAAAATCTCAGAACACAAGAAAAAAAAGTCTCATGTAAAACATTACTAGTGGCCTACCCAAAGGCCTCTTTATTTATTTATTTATTTATTTTTTCACTAAAAGTCCATTCTAGTTTACCTGGCCCAAGGGACAAATGGTGGTACACTAAGCCAGTTATCTCATTTTTCTTTCCAAATTGATCTGAGGTGTGCTTTTCACTGAATCCCTGCCAATGAGGGCAAGAATAGTCAGCTAGGAGTTTCTGGGAAAGATGATATGGAAGATCTCTCTTACCCTTTCTCCTTGTATGAGGGTGTAATGCTTGGAGCTGCCCAACCATCCTATGACTTGAAGGGAGACAGAGTGTGATCCCACAGGAAAATAGAAAAAGGCTCTGCACCATCCTGAAATTTTTTTCATGCAGACTTTTGGTTAGGTAAATTAAAGACCTCTATCGTTTAAGTATGTTTGAGTTGAGCATTTTGTTACATGTAGCCAAAAGCATTCAAGGGATGTGTGTGTGTGTGTGTGTGTGTGTGTGTGTGTGTATGTGCGCGCCTGCACGCGTGTGCATCCAGCACTCCACCCAACTCCTTCTGGTACAAGAAACCTTCTGTTCTATAGATAATCAATACTTTGAGATTTGGGTTAGGCTAACTTGCCTCTTTTTCTGTATTTCTCTGTCACAATAGCAGGTGTGTATTTTCCCTTGGCACTGTACTTTTTTAGAGATGGGTATGTGACTAAATCTGGGACGTTGAAAAGTCCTTGCCGAAACTCTCATGCAGAAGTTTTCAGTAAACTCTGTCTTTTTGCTGGGTTGTTCAAACAGGTCGAGTGTATAGTTTGGGTTGTCCAGAAGAAAGAGACAAACATATTCCTAATATGATATTGTGCCACTAGAAGCAGCCATGCCTGACTAGAAAAAATTCTGGATTTTGTGTTTATATGAGTCAGTAAATTGTCCCTAAACAACACGTGGTGGGCCAAGTGTAGTAACTCACACCAGTAATCCTAGCACTTTGAGAGGCAGAGACAGAAGGATCAGCTGAGGCCAGGAATTTGACACACCAGCCTGGGCAACATAGTGAGACCTTGTCTCTACAAAAAATAAAAATAAAAGAAATAAATTACCCAGGTGTGGTGGTACACACCTGTAGTTCCAGCTACTTGGGAGACTAAGGTTGGAGAGTTGCTTGAGCCTGGGAGTTTGAGGCTGGCTGCAGTGAGCTATAACTGTGCTACTGCACTTCAGCCTGTGCAACAGAGCAAGACCTTGTCTGTAAAAAAATTACAACAACAACAACATTAGCCTTTAAAGTTAGTTTAAGCAGTATTTTGCTAGAATCTTAACACAAATTGAGAAACTCTTTTACCCCAAACATGGTAAACTTAGAGAACTCATTACCCAGGATGTGATATAGACTAATAATATTAAAGTTTAAGAAAAGTTTAGGCCAAGCATGGTGTCTCATGCCTGTAATCCCAGCACTTTGGGAGGCCAAGGTGAGTGGATCACCTGGGGTCAGAAGTTCAAGACCACACTGACCAATGTGTGAAACCCCATCTCTATTAAAAATATCAAAAAAAAGAAAAAAAAGCTGGGCATGGTGGTGCGGCTGTAATCCCAGCTACTTAAGCAGCTGAGGCAGGAAAATCCCTTGAACCCAGGAGGCAGAGGTTGCAGTGAGCCAAGATTGTGCCATTGCACTCCAGCCTAGGGAACAGAGTGAGACTCCATCTCCAAAAAAAAAAGAAAAATTTAGAGAAATTCGTCAATGATAACACTATCGAGACAACAAAAACCATGAGAAAATTTTTAGGACACATTCCCAGCTTGTTGGAATAAGGTAAATTCTATTGCAAAGAAGGATTGGAGCATTTGAAGGAATATTCAGGCAACAGTGTGACAGACAAGTAGAAAGAAGAGAAACTAAAAATAGAGAAGTCTGTTCAGGAGGTGATTAGAATAGGAGTAGAGAGATGATGAGGTCCATGAACCATGCTAGCGGAGGCTCTAGCATGAGGTTCATGGCAAGACAGAAGGAGGAAGAAAAATTAATCTAGGAATCTACCTTACATGATTGATAGACTTGCGGTGTAGTGTAGAAAAGTAAGGAAGAGAAAATACTGGAAGGAAAACGGTGGGGTAAAGTACTCATTTTTGGAAATTCTGACTTTGAAGTAAGAAAGAAGAGGTGTCTGCTAAGTGGTTAGATCAACCCCTGGAGCAATCAAGGCTACAGAAGTGGATTTGGAAGTTAATCACCTGAGAAGTGAAATGCAAAAATGTGGAAATGGAGAATATCACACAGAGAAAAGAGTGATGAGGACACAGCCTTAGGGAATGACAGGAATTGAGGAGCCACAGTTGGAGAAGCAGGGCAGTGGCATCTGTGGAGGCAGGCAGAGCCCCACTTCTTTTGCTAATTCTGAATAATACAACACGACAAACGCATGTGTCAGAGTGTTTCATAGATATACTGTACAGTAATCCTGTTTCACGTCGGGAATGCTGTAGTAGGCAGTGATTTTATTATCTGTGTGGTCAAGCTTGAAGAGATCGGGTGGCCAACAGTGCCTTCTGGGTGGCACACGCTAACACTTCCCTTGGTCTGCTCTGTTCCCATGCTCGGATAAGAGGCTCCCAATGAAGCTAGTAGAGAGAAAGAAAGCACTTGAGTGCTGTGAAGTGTTACACAATCTTCTCTTTTAGGCAACCCTGGCCATTGTGACACCCAGTGTGACAGGCAGGGGCTTGTAAGTTGCATCATAGCACCTTGGAGCACTTGCTCAAGGTACCAAGTTCCTAGCTGGTGTTAGCTCATCATAGAAAAGTGGCCAGGCTTATGTCATCTGAAGAAAGTAAACAGTTCAGCGACAGAAATAGTTCATATAATAAAAAGTCACCAAAGCAAGCAATGCCTTTCTTTTTTTTTTTTTTTTTCCACCTGTGAGTGATTGTATTGATTTAATACACACAGCTTATTTCTGTCCCAGGTTACAAACTAGCCCTAGGGAAATGGTGGAGCCAGTCATTTGGATTGCCCTTTACTGGCTGGGAATTAAATCATTACTTATTCCATTTTAGAATCACAAGTAGTACCCTAAGGCCTACTTTCCTAAGGATTAAAATCAAGGCATGGAAATGAAGAATCCAGGTGTAATTCTCAGATGCATGCAGATGTTGAGAATGCAGCAATTTTTCCTGGAAAGCTGTCACTGCAAAATCATCCTGCTCACGATATGCTCATTCCTAGTCCTCAAGCATGTCCAATTAGTCAACAAGTCTGATTTCTCCTTTTAAGATGGCATTGACTCTTGTTCTCCCTCCTCATGCCAATGTCTCCTACACAGTGCAGACAATTACCAGCTCACTCCCTGGGCTACCCTGGAAACCTCAGATTTCCTCTGCCATCCTGCATGCTGCTACCAATTGCATTTTTTCCTTTCCCTCCCCTACTTCTTCTCTCTCTCTCTCTCTCCTTTTCTTTCTTTCTTCCTTAATTTTGGAAAATTCAGTCATTTCTTTATTCCAAAATTGAATTAGCTTTAAATCCATACAGAGCCCTCATGGTGGAGGAAATGTGAGTGGGAACTCTTCACCTTTCTCTTGGCTCTCATTCTGGGTGAAGCATTTATTCAGATACTTCAGAGCTGCGCCTCTTGGTGGAAATAGCTTTCACTTCCCTTCCTAAAGTTCTCTCTTCTTCTTCTTCCCAAGTTATTTGGATCTTTTAAAATACACGTTTTTTCATAAGAAACCCACATGTATGGCACAAAATTCAAAAGGTATGAGAGAGTATTCATTGAAAAGTATGCCTGGCCTGGCACAGTGGCTTAGCCTGTAATCCCAGCACTTTGGGAGGCCAAGACGAGCAGATCACTTGAGGTCACGAGTTTGAGACCAGCCTGGCCAATATGGTGAAACCCCGTCTCTACTCAAAAATACAAAAATTAGCTGGGCATGGTGGCTCGTGCCTGTAATCCCAGCTACTTGGAAGTCTGAGGCAGGAGAATCTCTTGAACCCGGGAGGCGGAAGTTGCAGTGAGATCATACCGCTGCACTCCAGCCTGGGCAACAGATCCTGGGTTTCCTTTCCTAGAGGCAACCATTGTTATCAGTGTCCTGTGTTTCCCTTCACAAATATTTCTAGGTGGATATAAACATTGCAACTTTTATTTAAATTTTTTTTAATCTTTTTTTTTGAGAGTCATGCAGTTTATTTTTAAGCACAAATGGTACATACTATACATGCCATTATGCTCATATCCTTTCTTATCCCCCCAGAAATATACATCTTGGAAAATTATCCTTCTCAGAACACACAGAACTAACTTTATCTTTTTAGTGGCTCTGTGTTCATTTTTTAAATTGTCTTTTATGGACTAGGAATTAAGACATTATTTTTTCTATCTCACAATAACAAGCAGTGCCCCAAGGCCAAGTTGCCTAAGGATTAGAATCAAAGCATGGAAATAAAGAACCCAGCTGTAACTGTAAGATGCATGAAGACAGTGAGCAAGTCCATGGCATGGAGGTACCATAATTACCTGAGCCAGTTCTTTAGCAGAGGACATTTAGACTGTTTCTAATCTTTTGCTAGTAGGAACAATGCTACAGTGGATGCCTTGAACGAATGCCATTTTGTTCACATGAGAACATCTACAGGATAAATTCCTGGGAGAAAAATTGCTAAGTCAAAAGGTGAGTATAGTTTAAATTTTGATCCATATTGCAAAATTACTCTCCAAAAATGTCTATTTTTCTTAATCATTGCATTTATTATATTACTCTTTTGCTCCCAAACGTTAGTGGATTCTTGCACTTATTTAATCTTCTGCTGTCTCCATGTTGTAATTTTTTTTATTTTTTTGAGACAGGGTCTTGCTCTGTCACCCAGGTTAGAGTGTAGTGGCACAATCACGGCTCACTGTTGTCTTGAGGTCCCCAGGACCAGATGATCCTCCCACCTCAGCCTCCTGAGGAGCTGAGACTACATGCGCCACCACACTGGCGAATTTTTGTATTTTTTGTAGACATGGGGTTTTGCTATGTTGCCCAGACCGGTCTCGAACTCCTGGGCTCCCTTAATCTGCCCACATTGGCCTCCCAAACTGCTAGTATTACAGGCGTTAGATACCGAGCCTGGCCAAAGATAGTGTTCTAGATTACCAAGATTCTTCTCAGCATTAATAGTCTGTGAACTTTTTATATTGTTTTGAAATATGAAAAGTTTGCAGTTTAGGAGAAAATAAACAACTTTGAATAAGCTGAAAACATGTAGTGCTAAAAGAGGTCTTGAAAGCATCGCCTGGGAACTGGTTAGAAATGCCGACTACAGGATGGGTGCAGTGGCTCTGGCCTATGATCCCAGCACTTTGGGAGGCCGAGCTGGGTGCATGGCTTGAGCCCAGGAGTTTGAGACCAGTCTGGGCAACACAGGGAGACCACCCCCTGCCCACCATCTCTACAAAAGATAAAAAAACTAGCCAGGCATGGTGGCATTCACCTCTGTAGTCCCAGCTACAGAGAAGCTGAAGTGGGAGGAACTCTTGAGCCCGAAAGGTTGAGGCTGCAGTAAGCTGTGATTGCCCCACTGCACCTGGTCAAAAAAACAAAAACAAAAACAAACAAACAAACAAAAACACAAGAAAGGCAAATGCAGCCAGTTCCTGAAGGATCTTGGCTGATGGGTGAAATTTGGGTGGGGCCACGTAGGCTATTGTGTTATGAGTTAAATTGTGTTGCCCAAAAATTCGTATGTTGAAGTCCTAACCCCTCGAAATGTGACCTTATTTGGAAATAAGGTCTTTGCAGGTGATCAAGTAAAGATGAGGTCATTAGGGTGGACCCTAATCCAATAGGACTGGTGTTCTTATAAAAGGGAAAATCTGGACAGAGAAACACACACACCATCTGAAGATGAAGGCCGTGGTTCAGGTGATGCTTCTATAAACTAAGAAACAAACCACCAGAAGCCAGAAAGAGATATGCAGCAGATTTTCCCTCTCTTCCCACAGAAAAATCAGTTCTGCCAGAACCTTGATCTTGGATCTGTGGCGTCCAAAACTGAGACGATAAATTTCTAAGCCACACAATTGATGATACTTGTTAGGGCAGCTCTAGCAAGCTAATGCATTAGGTTATCAAGAAGTAACTCAGCAGTTAGGATACTATAGTCTTACATTTTTGACTTGCCAGATACCAGTATATTTGTACGTTAATACCATTAACTTCATTCTTAATATTAGTTCTTGACAATTTAAGCAACGCAAAGCAAAATACAATAATAGTAGAGAGTCTGCTGAGTGTGGTGGCTGACATCACAGTCTGAGTTCTCTGGGAAGCCTAGGTGGGAGGACCTTTCAGGGCCAGCCGTTCAAGAGCACCCTGGCCAACATAGGCAGACCCCCAACTCCACAAAAAATAAACATTAGCCAGACATGGTGGTGCATGCCTGTAGTCCTAGTTACTCACGAGGCTGAGGTGGGAGGATCACTTGAGCCTGGGAGTTTGAGGTTGCAGTGAGCTATGATTGCACCACTGTACTCCAAACTGAATGACAGAGGGAGATTCCATCTTTAAAAAACAAAAACAAAAAATCTAGAAAGTCAAGGAACAATTCAGCATAGTGAGGAGAGAGGACCTATATTCCATAAATATACTATTCTCCAAAGTTAACATCCTGGACCGGGTGTGGTGGTTCATGCCTGTAATCCTAACATTTTGGGAAGTTGAGGCAGGAGGATCCCTTGAGGCCAGGAGTTTGACACCAGCCTGGGTCAACACAGTGAGACACCAGCTCGTTAAAAAATTAGCCAGGCGTGTTGAGGCAGAGGATCCCTTGAACCCAACAATTTGAGGCTACAGTGAGCTATGATTGTGTCACTGCACCCCAGCCTGGGCAACAGAGCAATATCCCATCTCAAAATGAAGAAAAAAGGAAGGCTTATAGATGATAAAAGTAATTGAAAGCCACTTTTTAAAAATTAGCTTTTTGCTTTTATTTTTTTTTCTTCTATTTCAGACAGGCAGTGTGTGACACCGTAACAAAGTTTAGGGGCAGCACATCTCACACATGTGGCTGAATACTCAGTCATCATGCTTATAAACTACAGAAGGGTCTGAATGAGTTTCTAGAGTAATTCCTAGTCTAAAGGTTTACAGTTCTATTTTCATGACTATTTTAGGAGCTAGAAGCATTAAATGTAATTAATGGTTGTGAAGAGCTGCAGACACAGGCATAACAAAGCAAGGAGGACACAAAACCTCAGAGAGGCAATAACGTACCTTTATTTTCACATTCAGTCCTATAAATATCATTGCAAAATCTGTATATTTGTTTTGGCACATAATATATTTACTAGTAATCTTAGCTTTGTGAATTTTCTGATTTGCTCTTTTTAAAAAAGATTACCGTATTTTTTCTAGAGACGGGGTCTTGCTGTGTTGCCTAGGTTGATCTTGAACTCCTAGGCTCAAGCAATCCTCCCATCTCACCTAAATAAGGTACCTTGATAGGAGCTTCCAGGTTTAACTTTGGTTGAACCATTAACACATTTATCTTTATTTTTTAGTTTTACTCATGTATGGCAAAGTACTGCTGCATTACACAGTCATATACTATTTCACTCTGTTTTGCTCCTTCGGGTTAATGACCACCTTATCTAGATTTTATGCTTAAAAGGTAAATACTGCCATTAGTTACTTGGAGTCCTCTTCACTTTTCCCCTTTCATCAATTATATATATATATAGAGAGAGATAGATAATATATATATTGTGTGTATATATAGTGTGTATATATATAGTATGTATGTATATATAGTTTGTGTGTGTATATATATATACATATAGTGTGTATATATATACACACACAACATTTACCACAAAAGGATATTACACTGGTAAAAGGAACATCTCATTTGGTCAATTAGCAGAATGTCGTTATAACATAGACAAATTACTTCCACTTTAACGTGATTTTTTTCCCCACTTCTGAGACAAATTGCATGTTGTGGGAGAAAAATAATAGGGTTGGTGAACATAAATAATACTACATATAGTGTTTATAAGAAACTAGATGTTGTCTAACTTGAACAGCAAAATAATTACCATAAACTAGAACACTTCTAGCTAACAGAAGAAAAAACAAGGGGGTAAGTGCTTATTTAAAATCCTTCAAAAAGTAAGTAGAGGGCTGGAGTTCTGACTCCAGAGCTTATATTCTTGACAGCTTGTCTAGGATCCATAACAAATTGTCTGTGTACTTCATTTGCATAACTTTCCAGTCACATAAGTTCTCTTTCTCTCTCTCTCTCTCTTTTTTTTTTTTTTTTTACATTTTTTTGAGATGAAGTTTCACTCTTGTCACCCAGGCTGGAGTGCAATGGTGCGATCTTGGTTTACTGCAACCTCCACCTCCCGGATTCAAGCAATTCTCCTGCCTCAGCCTCCCGAGTAGCTGGGATTACAGGCCCTGCCACCCTGCCCAGCTAATTTTTTATTTTTAGTAGAGATCGGGTTTTATGATGTTGTCCAGGCTTGTCTTGAACTCCTGACCTCATGTGATCCACCCGCCTCGGCCTCCCAGAGTGCTGGGATTACAGGCATGAGCCACCTTGCCTGGCCATAAATTCTGTATATTAAACAAAGCAGCAATGAAAATTTCTAGCAGTTTTTCCGTTAGCGGCAAGTAGCTGAAAGACTTTGAACTAATAAGATGTTTTCTGCTATGACCTTAAGGGTCATTAAACCTAAAGTTATTCTTCAGAAGGGTAAGGAATGCCAAAAAATAATGGTCATTATCTGAATTTAAGATCCTGTATTACAGAAGCAATACAAATTATAAAATTAGCATTTAAAATGTTTGAATCATTTATAAGAATTCTTCCTACATAATCTTTCATGGAAAATGAAAAATGCCTAGTCAGGAAAACCAACCTCACTCAGATACGAAGTCGCTTCTTTGTGTCAGTTTACCATCCGGAGCAAAAGTGCTTGGCCACATCATTTGAGAGCACTGGAAACCACGCAAAGCTTCTCTTAGTAGTATTGAGTCACAAAGATGTAGGATTTATTAGTCAGCCTTTAAAAATATCTGCAGACAATTGTATGAAAAACTTGCCACATTGTATAATCCTTAGGAGTATAGGATTTGTCCAGGAGTGGTGGCTCACGCCTGTAATCCCAGCACTTTGGGAGACCAAGGCGGGTGGATCATTTGAGGTCAGGAGTTCAAGACTAGCCTGGCCAACATGGTGAAACCCCGTCTCTAGTTAAAATACAAAAAAAATTAGCCGGGCATGGTGGTGCATGCCTGTAGTCCCAGTTACTCGGGAGGTTGAGGCAGGAGAATTGCTTGAACCCGGAGGTGGAGGTTGCAGTGAGCCGAGATTGTGCCACTGCACTCCAGCCTGGGTGACAGAGCGAGACTTGTCTGAAAAAAAAAGAAAAAAGAAAAAAAGAAATACAGGATTTGGTCAGACTGCCAAGGTTTCAATTCCATCTCCATCTTTTACCAGTTCTGTAATTTTGATGGGGGCATTTAGCCCCTCTGTCTCAGTTTTCTTCTTGGTAAAAAGGGCGTGCAATTGTATGTATCTCATAGGGTTGCTGTGAGAATTGAATGGGCTAATGCACATAAAATTCTTCTACAATGTCTGGCACATAATAAGATTAGCTCAATAAATATTAACTATAATGGAACAAATGAGAACCAATATTGTAAAACCTGCTTCTAACCAGTATAAAGATGAGCAACATTTGGCTTTGGATTATCCTAAAGAAAAAACAGTAAGCAGAAAATCATACCTTTTAAAAATATGACACCAGGAGTAATGAGTGGCTCATGCTTGTAATCTCAGCACTCTGAGAGGCTGAGACAGGTGGATTGATTAAACTCAGGAGTTTAGGAGACCAGCCTGGGTAACATAGTGAAACCCCATCTCTACAAAAAATACAAAAATTAGTCTGCCATGATGGTGTGTGCCTGCAGTCCCAGCTACTTGGGAGGCTGAGACAGGAGGATCACATTAGCCCTGGAGGTTGAGGCTGCAGTGAGCTGTAATCATGCCACTACACTCCAGCCTGGTTGACAGAGCAAGACACTGTCTGAGGGTGAGTGGGGTGGGGGGAAAAGATGAGCAACGTGTTAAGAGGACAAGTAATTATAAAACTGAGAGAAGAAACTGCATGGAGCCAAAATATATTTTCCCTGAGCTTGAAAAAATGGCAACTCTTTATTTCATCAATATTCCATAACCTTTGCTTAGGCTTTTTGGAGCTATCTTGGTAGGGTGATATTGAAAGTAGTAATCAGCCAGGCGCGGTGGCTCATGCCTGCAATTCCAGCACTTTGGGAGGCCGAGGCGGGTGGATCACCTGAGGTCAGGAGTTTGAGACCAGACTGGCAAACATGGCGAAACCCCATCTTTACTAAAACACAAAAAAATTAGCCATGTGTGGTGGTTCATTCCTGTAGTCCCAGCAACTTGGGTGGTTCATTCCTGCTGACGCAGGAGAATCACTTGAACCCAGGGGGCAGAGGTTGCAGTGAGCCGAGATCATGCCACTGGACTCCAGCCTGGGTGTGACAGAGTGAGACTCCACCTCAAAAATAAATAAATAAATAAATAAAAATAAGGCTGGGCCTGGTGGCTCACACCTGTAATCCCAGCACTTCGGGAGGCAGAGGTGGGTGGATCACCTGAGGTCGAGAGTCCAAGACCAGCCTGGACAACAAGGTGAGACCCTGTCTCTACTAAAAATACAAAATTAGCTGGGCATGGTGGTGCATGTCTGTAATCCCAGCTACTTGGGAGGCTGAGGCAGGAGAATCGCTTGAACCCAGGAGGTGGAGGTTGTAGTGAGCCAAGATCATGCCATTGCACTCCAGCCTGGGCAACAAGAGCCAAACTCTGTCTCAAATAAATAAATAAATTCCTGAATCTTTTTCCATGGGAATGTGGAAAATACAGATAAAGTGATTTATATGCTCAGTATAATTAATGAATAAGCAGAAGTATTCAATTGAATTTAGTTTGCTTCAAAAATTCAGTCACTTCTGCTTAAATAACTTTAAGGTTAAATTAAGAAGAGTTGATGCAAATGCACATATCACTTGGGGACAAAGTTTGATTTTCCTTATTATTAAAGAATAGGGTCTTGATGTTATTCTCTCTCCTGCATTTAAAAATTGGAACAAATAAAGAACAAATGTCATCAATGTATTCTTATTTCAATATTCTAAGAGAAATTAGAATATTGCTTTCAGAATTGATGTTTTGAAGCACAGTATTGTTGTTGAACATAAATAACGTATAGGTGACTATCAACCTGTTTCTCCATTCTTTAAACTGTACATAAATTGCAAGTTAAACCCAACAGTTCTGTGATAATTGTTGTGAAGCACAAGGAGAGAGAATCAATGTGAGGTCAAACATTCACATTAAAATTTAAAGAATAGGTCTATTATCTGAAAGGATTCATAATGCTTCTTATAGATATATCTAAATGTGTTTTGGTACTAAGAAGTATTTGAATCCTGAGTAGCTTAGATATTTACATGCTTTATGGAAAAGATGTGAACCAAATGATCTAAGTTATTTTCTAGCTCTGTAACTCTGTGACGCTTCAATGGCTTTTGCAGCATATTATTAATATTAGTGAATGTTATTTAAAAAGAAACTTTTTACATTCAAAGTGGATGAGTTCTAAATATATTTTCAAATGTTATTGGGACTAGCATTACTTTAACAGAAACTTGCTTTTTAAATGATTATTATATCATTCCCATTTACATTTTTCAAATGGAGATGTCGTCAGTTATTCCATAAATAACAATAACAGCTCTAAAAGGGATAAATAGACCTTTAAAATATATTGTTAAATAAGGATATAAAATGTCTTAGAATATCTAACTCGATTCAGAAATTATATGATGAGTTAATGGGCTCCTATTTCCTCTTTCAGACAATATGAATGACAACATGTGTTTTGTTTGTTTGTTTGTTTGTTTCCAGAGGTTATTGGGGTTACATAAGGTTTTTAGCGGTGATTTCTGAGATTCTGGTGCATCCATCACCCGAGCAGTATACACTGCACCATATTTGTAGTCTTTTATCCCTCACTCCCTCCCACCCTTTCCCCACAAAGCCCCAAAGTCCATTGTATCATTTCTTTTTTTTTTTTTTTGAGACAGAGTCTGGCTCTGTCATCCAGGCTGGAGTGCAGTGGTGCAATCTCGGCTCACGCCAGTTCTCCTGCCTCAGCCTCCCTAGTCGCTGGGATTAAAGGCGCCCGCCACCACACCCGGCTATTTTTTTGTATTTTTAGTAGAGACAGGGTTTCACCATGTTGGCCAGGATGGTCTCCATCTCTTGACCTCGTGATTCACCCACCTCACCTCCCAAAGTGCTGGATTACAGGCGTGAGCCACCACACCCAGCCATTGTATCATTCTTATGCCTTTGTGTCCTCATAGCTTAGCTTTCACATATCAGTGAGAACATAACAATGTTTGGTTTTCCATTCCTGAGTTACTTCACTTTGAATAATAGCCTCCAGGGCCAGGCACCTTGGCTCATGCCTATAATCCCAGCTCTTTGGGAGGCCGAGGAAGGTGGATTACCTGAGGTCGGGAGTTTGAGACCAGCCTGACCAACGTGGAGAAACCCTGTCTCTACTAAAAATACAAAATTAGCCGGGTGTGGTGGTGCATGCCTGTAATCCCAGCTACTCAGGAGCCTGAGGCAGGAGAATCGCTTGAACTCAGGAGGTGGAGGTTGTGGTGAGCCAAGATTGTGCCATTGCACTCCAGCCTGGGCAACAATAGCGAAACTCTGTCTCCAAAAATAAATAAATAAAATAAAATAAAATAAAATAAAGCCTCCAATCTCATCCAGGTCCCTGCAAATGCAGTTAATTCATTCATTTTTATCTTGAGTAGTATTCTATCATACATATACCACAGTTCTTTATCCACTTGTTGGTTGACAGGCATTTAGGTTCCACGATTTTGCAATTGCAGACAACATATGTTTTTATTAAACTGTGGAAGAATAGAAGAAGAAGGGAAGTCTAATCCAAACTCTTTACTTTTCATTAACCATTTAGGTCATTTTTAAATATTTCTTTTCTTTTTTTGAAACCACATCTCACCTTGCCACTCAGGGTGGAGTGCAGTGGTGTGATCACAGATCTTCATAACCTTGCCTTCTAGGGCTCCAGGCATCCCCTTGCGTCAGCCTCCCGAGAAGCTAAGACTACAGGCATGAGCCATCATGCCCAGCTAGTTTTTTTTTTTTTTTTTTTTTTTTTTGTGGAGACAGGGTTTCACTATGTTGCCCAGGCTGACCTCAAACTCCTGGACTCAAGCAAGGCTCCCACCTTGGCCTCCCAAAGTGCTGGGATTATAGGTGTGAGCTACCATGTCCACCTTTTAAATATTTCATTCAGAACTTTTATGTGTCACTCTTTCAGACACTGATGATACATCAGCGAACAAAACAAATATCCCTGCTCTTGTGACACTCACGTTCTAATATGGGGTGACTGACAATAGACAAAATAAATAAGATAAAATATATAGTATGCTAAATCATGATAAGTGCTGTGGATAAAAAACAAAACAAATAAGGGGGTTAGAAAATGTTGGTGAGGAAGAGTGGTGAAGACTCATGCCTATAATCCTAGCTCTGCAGGAGGCCAGGACAGGAAGATTGCTTGAGGCCAGGAGTTCAAAACCAGCCTGGGCAACATGGTAAGACTCCTTCTCTGCAAACATTTAAAAACTTGCCAGGCAGGCCTGGCACGGTGGCTCACACCTGTAATCCCAGCACTTTGGGAGGCCGAGGTAGGTGGATCACCTGAGGTTAGGAGTTTGAGAACAGCCTGACTAACATAGTAAAACCCTATCTCTACTAAAAATACAAAAATTAGCTGGGTGTGGTGGTGCATGCCTGTAATCCCAGCTATTTGGGAGGCTGAGGCAGGAGAATTGCTTGAACCCAGGAGAAAGTGGTTGTAGTGAGCTGAGATACAGCCACTGCACTCCAGCCTGAGTGACAGAGTGTGACTCCACCTCAAAAGAAAAAAAAAATTGCCACCAATGTGGCACATTCCTGTAACTCCAGCTACTCGAGAGGCTGAGGTGGGAGGATTAGCTGAGCCCAGGAGGTTGAGGTCACAGAGAGCTATGATTGTGCTGCTGCACTCCAGCCTAGGTGACAGAGTGAGACTCTCTCTAAAATAAAAAAATAAATAAATAAATAGAGTGGTAAGAGAAGGCCTCACTGAGGAAGTGACATTCTAGTGAAACCTGCAAAAGGATGAAGAGTATTCCAAGCAGAGAGAACATCAGGTGCAAAGTTCAACGTCCTTGAGGTAAAAGGTGCTTTTTAAAGAAACAGCAAGGCCCTGTGGTTGAAATGAAGTAAAGTAGGGGGTAAGTGATAGGAGATGAGGTTAGGGAGATAGGTTGGTAGGTGGTGAAACTGTGTTTGCAAAAACTGTAACAGTGAGAGAAATCTATCATAACTGACTCCATCTTGCTTCTAACCTCACAAGCTAACTGTCCTGTCCTTGCTCTTTCCTGGGCATAGTATGGGAGGAATTTAAAGTTTAACCGTAAAGCAAGGATGATAATAATCCCTTCCCAAAACTAACCCCCTACTTGTTTGGGGACTGAACCCATCTTTGTAAAACTAAAGCAAGGCCCCAAGGTTAGAATTATCAGAGGGCCTGAATTCTGCTAAGCCATAAGCATAGTTAAGAGATAACCAACCATTGTTCCCTAGCTTGCTTAGTGCTCAGGAGTCATGTAGCTGCAGGTCACAAGATTTGTAACTTCCCCAATTGTTCCTATAGATAATGTCACTGTTATAAAACCAAGGAGTGGTCTTTGTGATATTTTTTTATTTAGTTAGTTTTTGAGACTGAGCCTCTATCGCCCAGGCTGGAGTTCAGTAGTGTGATCTCTGGTCACTACTATTGCCTCCCAGGTTCAAGGAATTCTCCTGCCTTGGCCTCCCAAGTAGCTGGGATTACAGGCATCTGCCACCACACCTGGCTGATTTTTGTATTGTTAGTAGAGATGGAGTTTCACCATGTTGGCCAGACTGGTCTCAAATTCCTGACCTCAAGTGATCCACCCACCTTGGCCTCCCAAAGTGCTGGGATTACAGGTTTGAGCCACTGCGACCCACCTGTGATATTTTTTACTGGTAAACAGACTGAGGCTACTCAGACCTGTGACTTATACCAACAAACTGACTCAACTAGTTCTGGGACCCCACCCAGAAACTGACTCAGCATACAAAGACAGTTCCTACATGCCTATGATTTCATCTCCAACCAGTCAGCCGCATCCATTCCTTAGCCTCTGCCTGCCAAATTATACTTTTAAAACCCTAACCTCAAAGCTCTCCAGGAGGTGGATTTGAAAAATCTCTCCCATCCTTTCACTTGGCTGCCTTACAATAATCAAATCGTTGCTGCAATACCACTGTCTCAGTGTATTGGCTTTTCTGTGCAGTGAGCAAGAAGAGCCCTCTGGCAGCCATGGAAAGGATGTTGGCTTTTTCTCTGAATAATATGAGAAGCCATTAGAAGACTTTGACCAGAGAAATGGCCTAATTTTACTTCACAAGTATACTCTGGCTGCTGAGTAGAAAACAGAGTGAATTGGGGCAACGAAGAAAGCAATGAGGTAAGTTAAGAATTTATTTCAATAATCCATGCAAAAGATGGAAACTGGGACCACGATGGTAGGAGTGCTGATAGTGAGAGGTGTTTAGACTGGATATATTTTGCAAGTAGATATCCAAAACTGAGAAGAATTTAGGCCCAGAGAGGCTGTGGCTTGGCCAATGCAGCCTGTTATTATTGGCAGAGCTGGCAATAGATTGCAGGTCTTCCACCCAATCATATCTTCCCCAATAATCTTACGTGTATAAAAGCTGACATAATTCATCCTCTGAAATCACAATGGAAAATGAAAAATATTACTTAAATGAATGTATCAGGATGCATGATTTAAAACGAAATGAAAATATTTCAAAGTCTCCTTATAGTTTATATTACTTTATCCTAAAGTTCAAACTCATTTGCCTGACATACAGGAAAGGTAAAATTTGATTTTTTTTTTCCTGTTTACCAAAATGGTTAACATTGGACTTGATTCCTTCACTTATTCATGTTTTTTTGGTTTTTGGCTTTCTTAAGATTGCAGTATCACACTGTCACCCAGACTGGAATGCAGTGGCATGACTGTGGCTTTATTCATGTATTTAAAAAATGATTCTTCAGTGCCTATTAAGGTTACAGGACCTGGATATTAGCTGCTACCTGACTCTGCTGAAACCTCACCTTGGCTTTACTCAGGCACTTTTGGTCAGTTATTCCTTTGTAATCCTGTGGCACTGAAACGTATCTGTCATACTTATCACTCTGAATTGCATTTATTTGTTTAACTGTCTGGTTTCCTCATTAAATTAAACTAAACTGAACTATAGCAGTTTAGTTCAGGATTAAGGATTATTTATCTTTGCATTTTCAGAAGCTAGCACAGTGTCTCTCATATTGTAGGTGTTCATTGAAGAGTGATTTGATCAATTTTATTCAGAAGAATCTGTTTGGGACCACTTTCTGCTTTTTCTTTGATCTCATTCTTTTCAAGGTGAGTGATCAATAAAAAAGGATCACTGGAAAGTTACAAAATTTTATTTGATTAATACCAGTCATTAGGTAAACCCTGAGACTTTGATTATTACAATTAAACATATGCCAGGAGAGGCAAAGTCTTAATAGGCAGTGATTTCTTTTTTGTATCTTGTGTATTCCAGTTCCTGGATGAGCTACTAAAAATAAGTCAATTTATTCCTTAATTTACCAAATATTTATTGAGCACCTATTATGTTTGGATTTTCCAAACATTGTTAGTTCATGAGATGCTTTTGGTGGCGTATGGGTATTTACAATTTTTCTTTATTTTACATATATTCGAGTGTAATTCATGGAAACTTTTTCTTAGGAAAATGTTATATTTTATCAAAAGTAAGTTGATTTCCTAGTCAGGCATATTGGCACATGCCTGTAGTCCCAGTTACTTAGGAGGCTGAGGTAGGAGGATTGCTTGAACCCAGGAGTTCCAGGTTGCAGTGAGCTATGATCATATCACTACTGTTCAGCCTAGGCAACAGAGACCACATCTCTAAAAATAAAAATAAAGAATAACAAGTAAATTGATTCGAAGAAAAATGTTACATTAGGCCAGGTGCCGTGGCTCACGCCTCTAATCTGAACACTTTGGGAGGCCGAGGTGGGCAGATCACGAGGTCAGGAGTTCGAGACCAGCCTGGCCAATATGGTGAAACCCCGTCTCTACTAAAAATACAAAAATTAGCTGGGCATGGTGGCACGTGCCTGTAGTCCCAGCTACTCGGGAGGCTGAGGCAGGAGAATTGCTTGAACTTGAGAGGAAGATCGAGCCACTGCACTCTAACCTGAGTGACAGAGCAAGACTCGGTCTCAAAAGGGGGGAAAAACCTCACAAAAATTAGCTGGACGTGTTGGCAGGCGCCTGTAATACCAGCTACGCAGCTGAGGCAGGAGAATTGCTTGAATCTGGGAGGCAGAGGTTGTAGTGAACCAAGATCACGACACTACACTCCAGCGTGGGTGACAGAACGAGACTCCGTCTCAAAAAAAAATGTTACATTAATTTAAAAAAAAAAAGGACCAAAAATAGTGAGAGGTATGTATAAATATTACAAGTTTGAGAAATTATGAATTATGAATTATTATAATTTGAGAAATTATACTATGAATTATGCGACAGCAACCAAGGGACTTCTACCCATTCTCCCTGACCAGCCAAATGGACTGTGTAGGGGCCAAGGTGAAAGTTTCCCCTGGGCCTTCTGAAGGTTCACTGAAAATCACTGACATGAGGCAGATTAATAGGAGAAAAGGCATTCAAATGTATTTGACATGTATACAAGGGGAGAATCACAGTGATTACTCAAGTACCGTGGTTCCGAAGCCTTCATACCATCCTGGCATATGTTATGGGAGGGGGAAGAAGGGGAATTCTGTTGAGGGCATTATTAGGGAGAACGAGTGGATCAGAGAACAGATTAATTTGTACATTGTCTTGTGAAGGGTTCTGTTCAGGTGTGGGTTCATTCTTGGCCTTACAGGGAGGGAAAGAAAAAACAATTATTCCTTTAGATGGATATGGATTGTAGGCGGATAAAGGCTTAGGGAGAGGCTGTGGGGTGTGAAGTAGGGGGAGGTCTGGGAGGCCTGGAGGCTTCTTCAGTTCAGCATGTCAACATGCCATATTTCGGGGTACTGTTTTCTTTCCTTCTTTTTTTTTTTGAGACGGAATTTCGTTCTTGTTGCCCAGGCTGGAGTGTAATGGCGCAATCTCAGCTCATCGCAACCTCTGCCTTCCGGGTTCAAGAGATTCTCCTGCCTCAGCCTCCAAGTAGCTGGGATTACAAGCATGCCCCACCACGCCCGGCTAATTCTGTGTTTTTAGTAGAGACGAAGTTTCTCCATGTTGGTCAGTCTTGTCTCGAACTCCCAACCTTAGGTGAGCTGCCCACCTCAGCCTCCCAAAGTGCTGGGATTACAGGCGTGAGCTACTATGCCCAGCCCAGGGTACTGTTCTATAAGCTCCAACAACTGTGAAGTATGATCGCTAATAATGAAGCTTAGTTTCATAAAGAAATGGCATTTATTTTTAGTTTTAAGGAGAAAAACTTCAACATTCCAGTTCTTCTTTTGTTGTTGATGTTGTTTCTGGTGGCTTTACGTTTGTCTGTCTGAATGACATAAAGCCTCCTTACTAATAGGTCTCATCGGGATCTCTTCCACTCCCCATATTTTCTCTTCTGGTTTTCTTCTTTTCACAGCCTCTTTTGTTTTCTTTTATAATCATCATCCTCCTTATCATCAACAAGAACAGGATTGAAGAGACAGAATGTGGTTGAGTTTGTATTTACAAGTAGAGGAGACTGGTCTTCTACCATCTCCTTAAATTTTCACCTAAGTGTTTTTATAGTGAAAGGATTATCAAAACATATAATTTTAGGTACCAACCAAAAACTTGTAAGTGCTCTATGGCTAATCCTGTTTTACTTACCCAAAACCATTGTCTTGTTTAAAATGAAAGGTGATGCTGACTAAAGTTACACAGCATTTTTAAGGTCTAACAAACTTTGAAACTTAGCTCTCTAAGTATATTTGGAATACAGAAAACTTTAGAATACACAAATGTCACTTGGTTCAAAGTGTATTTTTCCCATTGGGTTTATTCCAAATCCTACTATACCTATCTGAAATAATTATTTAACTATTTAATGAAATATTTGGCATCCTAACAATTGCTCAGATTTGATTGCAAGGCGGTTATCTCTAGTCAGATTCTTTTAAGACACTAATACAATGAAATACATATCTCTATCAGATGTATTTCTTTCTCTTTTTTTTTTCTTTTTGAGGCAGGGTCTCACTGTGGAGTGCAGTGGCGTGATCTCGACTCACTGCAACCTCCGCCTCCTGGGTTCAAACGATTCTCCTGCCTCAGCCTCCCAAGTAGTTCGGACTACAGGTGCGTGCCACTTGGCCAGGCTAAGTTTTTGCATTTTTAGTACAGACAGGGTTTCACTGTGTTAGCCAGGATGGTCTCAATCTCCTGACCTCATGATCAGCTCACCTTGACCTCCCAAAGTGCTGGGATTACATCCATAAGCCACCGCTCCTGGTCCATCAGATGTATTTCTGCCTATTTTGCATCTCTTAAAATATCAACTAGATAATGTTAAATAAAAGTGCCATAATTTCTCCTATTTTAGTTTCAGCTGCATAATTTTACAATTTAAAAGGTTGGTCAATAGAAACTAACATGATATAAAACCAAAACTAATTTTATTTCATTTAGCATTTATTGATCATACTTTGAGCTGTTTAAATCCTTTTTGCTTCAACCTCCTATAAAGTCATTTACACATTGAAAATAGAAATTGATATATAAGAAGGAGATACCTAGAGAACTACTAAGACATCATTTAGAGCTCATTTTTTTTCTCATTACATCTCCTGGAATGTTAGTGAATGACTTTTATATGCCATAGGATGCTAGAAAGAATTTGAGATACAAGGCTCCTTGCTGCGTATTCACTGTAAAAGCAGTGAAGCCCAAATAATGCTCCAAAAAACAAATGGATGGGACATGCATTTTTCATGGAATGTTTTTTCCCTGTTGAATCTACTCACAGTTTCTTTATTGACAGCCTACAGAAGAGTTTATTCACAATTAATGTGCATGCAAATCATCCAGGAAACTTCTTAAACTGCGGATTCTATATAGTAGGTCTATGGTAAGGTCTGAGATTCTGCTTTTCAAATACGTTCCCAGGTGAAGCTTTTATCACTAATACGGGAACCACTCTTTGAGTAGCAAAGATCTAGAAAAGGTTGTTCAATATGTGTTGTCTGAGGACTACCTACATCTGAATTAGCTGAGGTGCTCGTTAGAATGCAGATCCTCTGTCCCTAAACTGTTTTTACAGAGTTGAAATCTGTATACGTACCCTTTACTCCTGTGAATAAGTATTTTATATAATCATTGCAGGTTATTTTTCCATACACTAAATTAAAAACAATGACAACTTTGCATTAAGTAGCCTGCAGTTCTGTACTTTTCCTAGGGGCAGAAAGACGTTGAGTAGATATTAGAAAAGTAGGATAAAAGGTAATAGTTGTTAGGCTTACTTGAAAATTCTGTCTGGTATGTGGATCACGGAAATGTGCATGTTAACATTTTAGGTGCTCCAACTCTTTAGAGTCTGCTAAAGAGTTGAATGAAAAAAAACAAAAAAAAATCCCCAACCCTTATCCTTCAGTCTTTTATCTTAGATTGTCCCCATAGTTCTCTTTTGAAACTACTCATCTTTATACTCTACTAACCCAAAATATGTCTTGCCTTAGAGTATGATGTAAGATCAACTTGAAGGCAATGAACTTCTTCCTGTTGATGTTTTTCCCTCATTTTTCTTTCTGCCTCTCTTCTGCGTATTCTTCAATACCCAGCTCTGGTATCCCCCTCTCCTGATTTTCCTTAAGAATGCTAAAAAGTGTTAAAAAGTATTTAAGTCAGGTGCAGGGGCTCATGCCTGTAATCCCAGAACTTCGATAGACTGAAGAGGGAGGAAGGCTTGAGCCCAGCAGTTCAAGACCAGCCTGGGCAACATAGTGATAACCCATCTCTACAATAACAATAAAAAATTAGCCAGGCATGGTGACATGCCTGTGGTCCCAGCTACTTGGGAGGTGGAGGTGGGAGGATTGCTTGAGCACAGGAGTTTGAGTTTATAGTTAGCTATGATTGGGCCACTGCACTCTAGCCTGGATGACAGAGTGAGAAAAGTATTTAAAATGTTCATCAACTTTGACTCAATTTCACTTAAAGGATATATCCTTAAGAATCAATTTGACAAGTTATCATTTTATAGTTCATAAGTGTGATGACTGGGTTTTTATGCTCTTGTGTGTGATGCGCCTCCCTCAAACCTTGTCATGATGTTGGCACATTACCCATCTGATGTTAAAAAAGAATCAACTGGACAAGGAAACAAAGATATTCAAAGTAATGGTATCTATAATACAGATTGGAAACTGTCTTTGTAGGTTCTTGGATAGGCAGTAAGCAGAATAAATTAGCGTATGCCTTTCCATTAACATACTATGCAGGCAGGCTGGATGCGGGGGCTCACGCCTGTAATCCCAACACTTTGGGAGGCCGAGGTGGCCAGATCATGAGGTCAGGAGATCGAGACCATCCTGGCTAACACAGTGAAACCCCATCTCTACTAAAAAAACAAAAAAATTAGCCAGTCGTGGTGACAGGCACCTATAGTCCCAGCTACTCGGGAGGCTGAGGCAGGAGAATCCCACTTGAACCTGGGAGGCGAACCTGCAGTGAGCCGAGATTGTACCACTGCACTCCAGCCTGGGCTACAGAGTGAGATTCCATCCAAAAACAAACAAACAAACAAAAAAACTACGCAGGCAGTAAAAACAAAGATATAGATTCACATTTCTTGTCACTGAATGGTGTTGTCAATATTTTGTTGAAAGAGGATTTACAGGGCATTACATTAATAATAATTCTAATATTAAAAATAAACGCCATATTTAGTTCACTGATGTGGTCTAAGTGCTTAGAATGGAAAGCTCAATAAATATTTGCTAGGTGAATGAATATGTGGAGTGCTTTATATGCCCCAGGTATTGTTGTAAGAACTGTACTTTTATCTTCTAATTTGTCTTTACAGTACTCCACAGAGGTAGGTCCCATTACCCATATATTATAGATGAGGAAACTGATGCTCAGAGAGATTAAGTAGGTTGCCTAAGATCATAAAGATAGTAAGTCATAAGACTTGATTTTGAATGATCTGATTCAAAGCCCAAGTTTTCACAGATTTTTGTTTTCTATTATTTTTATATAAGTTGTATATAAAATGTCCATAGCAAGTTATTAGGTTGGTGCAAAAGTAATTGCAGTTTTTGCCGTTAAAAGTAATAACACTGGTTAATTGTGACCCAAGTGGTCAGATTACAGGGGCTGGGTTTCTTTTTTCCTCTTTTTTATATATGTTTTCATGTTTCCAAAATGAACATGAGTTCTTTCTGTAATAAAATACCTACATTAAAAAGAACATTTTTGGTTAGTTTCACCACCAGTGACAAAAAGGCGTTTATGGGATTTTTCTTTCTGGAAAGAATGAATCATTCCCTTGCCATGCTATCTCAAAACACTGTTCCACATCTATTTTCTGCTCTTTTTACTCGCTTATGGTAATGATTGTTTCAATGCTGTTCTCTACAACTTGACTAAGTTGGAGAATGTATTTTATTTATCTTTGTATTTTTAGGGCTAATACAATGCCTGGAGCATCAGAAATATATATCCAAAGAGATTTATTTAATTGAAAAAGAATCTTCAAATAGTAAAATCAGTGTTTGTCGTTCCATTTTTCTTTGCTCCATTCCTTGTGCTGTAAAATATTATGTGTTTGTTCCCAGGTTCTGCCAAGGCAGAGCCGATCTCCGCTGCCCTTTATCTCCTACCGCTAAGAGCAGTAGCCAGTAAGTGTAAAAAATCAAAACAAAGCACTTTCCTATCTCCCCAATGGAGTAAAAGCAGTGAAGCCCAAATAATGCTTAGTTACCAAAAGCCACGCCAGGTGGCTAATCGAAAGGGTATTGATTTTAGCCAGTAAATAGCCATTAATATAGTTGGAACCTGGGTTGAATATGCAGCTTGGTAATTAGCTAATAAAGCAAACAAGGGCAGGAGAGAACGTGGCGCAGTTGGATAAGCAGCAGCCCATCATCCAGGAAGCTCGCCTATGTCTAATACCTTCTCATACGAAGGACTCAGGTTACCTTCAGGACTTTCCAGCCATTAAATAAGGATAAAAAAAAAAAAAAAACGAGAATATGAGATATAACTAAAAGCAGTTGTAAATGTTTTGCAAATATTACATGCAATAGTAATGTTTCCTGAAGACAGATGTTGCAATTTAATAATCTTAAGTGAGGAAGTTTAATAACTATTTTAGATCATCGGGATAATGTTTAGTTGTTCTAGGATAATTATTAAACAATTCTTAGTTTGTTAAATCATCTGATATTCCAAACAAATCCATAGCTTGGTTACTTCTCATATTATCCTGCAACAGCTCAAGGACATGGTAAAGTGGTAGAGACCAGTCAGCAAAAGAGAGAAAGGAAGAAGAAAATCAGGGATAAAGGGTCAGAGAGCTAAGGAAACAGATTAAAATCAAAGGACTTAGATCAGAGATGGTAAATTTGAAGACTAGATGTGAGCTTTAGCATCCAAATGCATTATAACAGACCTGCACTATTTTTTGTTCTTGTTTTGTTGCCTTTTTAAGGTTTGACTGCTAATAATTTCTTAAAGTCAAAAAAGTATCTTACACTAAAATCCCAGATTTCCAGTTTATTTTGAAAATTCAGAGTGTTTAGTAACACTGGGCTTAATTCTCCCATGACAACAATGGACAAAAGCTTTGTACAGGCTGCTACTTTTATTTACGCTAAAAATTTTGATTATGAACATCTTAAAGCTTATTGTAAATTAGAAAGAAAAATATCTATTCATCTACCTCTAAATTCAATAACTTAATACATTGCTATATTTATTAAGAACAGTTTCCTATATAACGCTAGTATGAACACACTGAAAACAAAACCTGTAATTTCCTAATGCCATGTTTACTCGGTTCATATTCAGATTTCCTCATTGTTCCTAAAATGTCATTTATATTCATTTTATTTTTTGTTTGTTTGCTTTTCTGAATACAGGCTCTTGCCTGTCACTCAGTCTGGAGTGCAGTGGTGTAATCCTGCCTCACTATAACCTCAAGCTCCTGGGCTAAAGTGATCCTCCAGCCTCAGCCTCCTGCGGAGCTGGGATTACAGGTGCATACCACCAGAACTGGCTAATTTTTTTTATTTTACTTTTTGTAGAGACAGAGTCTCACTGTGTTGCTCAGGATCTTCTTGCTTTGATCTCCCAAAGTGCTGGGATGATAGGAATGAGCCACCATGCCTGACCTGCATTTATCTTCTTTTCAAGCCATTATTCAATTAAAACACATGCTTTATATTTGATTATGTCACTTAAGTCACTTTTACTTCAGATCAGACCCTCTCTCCCTTTTCTTTTCTTCTGTGACAATGTTGTTGAAGAGGAATCAGTTGTCTTGTTGACTAGAATTTATACCTAAGGGGTTAACTCAGGTTAAGTATTTGGGGCAAAAATCATCTAGAAGTGATGGTGCAGACTTTACATTACATGCCATAAAGAGGTGGGTACTTTCTGGTTTTCCTAGCTGGTCACAAAAGGTTTGATACCAGGTTAAGGTCAAGAGCCAACCCCTGTGGATGTGGCATGCTTTCTCCAATTTGCCACAGACCCCACTACTGCTTATTTGTTTTACCATAGCCTGATGAACTCACTTTACCTTACCTGTGAGGCATATGTGAAATCTGACCTAACATATATCACATACTACAGTCTGGGTGTGTAATAAAAGCATATACTCCTTGTATTCGTTTGTTTTCATACTACTGTAAAGAACTGCCCGAGTCTGGGTACCTTATAAAGGCAAGAGGTTTAATTGACTCACTGTTCAGCATGGCCAGGGAGGCCTCGGGAAACTTACAATCCCGGCAGAAGGTGAAGGGGAAGCAAGACACCTTCTTCACAAGACAGCAGGAAGAAGTGCCCATCAAAGAGGGAAGTGCCCTTTATAAAACCATCAGATCTCATGAGAACTCACTCACTGTCATGAGAACAGCATGGGGGGAACTGTCCGCACGATTCAATTACCTTCACCTGGTCTCTCCCTTAACACATGGGAATTATAATTCAAAATGAGATTTGGGTAGGGATACAAAGCCTAACCATATCACTCCTGTATCCCTTAGACAATAGAATAGTGCCTGGTACACAAGTGGTGCTCAGTAAGTACTCATTGAATGACTGATGTTAGAAACATCTAAATTAGACACACCTGGAAGGAAATAGGATGTGAGGAAGATTTTGCAACTCATGTTCCTGAACTACATGTAGCCCAGAGAAGCCTTTTGTCCTTATAGAGAGAGAGCAAACTGAAGAGGCTGGCAGCTCTAGGGAATGGTTTTTTTCTTTGAACTGGAAAGAAAGGTACGATCCCAGTGGATAAATTTAAAAAAAAAAAAAAGAGGAAGAATAAATTTAAGATTCTGTGGCAGTCAAAGGTTTTTGTTATGAAGGGCCTGATGCAGATTGGGCTTTCTAGAGCAGATAGTGAGATGGAATATGACATGCAGGTGATTTATTAGGATTAATACATCTAAAACGAAGAGGGCAGAAGCAGAATCGGGCAGAGGGAGAAATTGGATTGTGATGCAGTCTCAATCTACTCCTCAGGGAGTTCTAGAGCATATAAGGCCCATCAGAGTTATTTTCCAATTATCTGGCTGAGTCTCATACCCCAGCCTCATTCAGTCACAGGATAAGAACTAACTCAGCAAAGGAATGACCTTGACTGAGGCAGCTTTCAGCGGTCCAGACAAATTCTGAAGGAGCTGGCTGCTGAAAACCACTTACTGAAGATGCTTCCAGGAGCTGGAGAAATAAGTTCTGCTTGAAAGAGGAACTGAGTGGTATAGCTATCTGTTTGCCTCGGAACCCACATTTAAAATTCTGCTCTTATCTCTAAATGAGGGCTGTGGAAATAGTTACTGAAGTATTCTTTTGCTAAGAATTAGTTGACTAATTGTAAACATTCAAATTATACTATAATTTTTTTCAACTTTGTTTTAGTATTTCTTTAATTGTTAGGAGTCTCAAAAAGTAAAAAATAAAACGGTCCAGGCATCTCTCAAATTTTACAAGACTCTGGTATTGCCTGAATGTCCCACAGGATACAAAATTGAGCCCATTTACATGGTTGTAAATTGCTGTGGCATTCTGAATTAAAAACATCCTACAAATGTCAATGATGTACTGAAGATCTAGCTCTGGAAAGATAGATTGGCATTAGTGCCAAAGGGAAATAAATGGAGAAAGCTGTATTAGTTTCCTATTGCTGTTATAACAAATTGCCACAAACTTGGTTGTTAAAGCAACGGAAATGTATTGTTGACAGTTCTGGAGGCCTGAAGTTGAAAATCAGCATCACTAGACTGAAATCAAGGGGTCAGCAGGGCTGCACTCCTTCTGGAGACTCTAGGGAGAATCCATTCTGTGTTTCTTCCAGTTTCTGGTGGCTGCAGGCCTTTCTTGGCTTGCGTTTGCATTACTACAGTCTCTGTATTCATGATCACTCTGTCTTCTATTCTGCTGTGTGCATACAATCTTCCTATTACTTTTGTCTTTTAAGGATATGTATGATTGCATTTAGGGCCCACACCCATAATTCAGAGTAATCTCTCCATTTCAAGATACTTAATCATATCTACAACTCTCCCCCTCTCCCCACTGCTGGGCCCAATAAGGTAAAATTGACAGGTTCCACGGATCAGAATGTGAATAACTTTGAGGAGGCCATTATTCAGTCTACCACAGTGTAGCTTCTCAGTCTTTGCTTTAGCTCTCATTAGGCTGCAGACTATTTGCTTTCTACCTATTACAACAGCAGGAATCAAAAGGACACCCTATGTAAAGTGACAGGATACCCTATATCCAGGGTGGGCCTCATGATGAAAAAACTAGAATTTCAACCTCCAGCACTTTGAGACCCACTTTAGGAAGGCCACGTTTGTGAGGGCAGGACATTTGCTGTATTTCAATACTATAAGAGGACCAGGTTGACAGTGAAGAACACAATAAAAATTGCCTTCTACCACATTTGACTATTGAAAGATATTTTTTTAGAATACACATTACTCTAGATTTACTAGAAAAAAAGTTTCTAGATGCCCTGACACCAGTTTCTAGCTATTTCTCACATGTCAAGTTACTTCATTCTCAGAAACTTAGGCTAAGAGTTAGGCAGGAAGGGAACAGGATTATTTATTTACAGCGTGGTCTAGAGAATTTTAAAATAATAGACTTCCCATTAAATTGTAAAATTTCTCCTTGATGGATGTTACATTTAACCATTCTCTCGTTTTACTTTATGCCTCCCTAAAGAGCTCTTTCAAAAATGAACTTTAATTTGTAACTGAAGGATAACAGAACAAAGATTCTCTGCTTTCCTGTCTTCCATTTTCAGGCTTTATGTGATGATTTTGCTGATAGAGGAGGAATGAAGGAGATTTGCTTTTCAGGCCAAGGAACAGCACCTGTTACCCTCTGGTCTATGCTCCCTGTGTGTAAAACACTTTCCTCTTGGCTTAGCAGAAATTAGGTCAATGCCTACATGTTTCAAGGCTAAGATACAACATCCTCACTTTAGAGCTAATGATGTAAAGATGTAAATCCTGTCTGTTGGTATTGTTGTGCTGTTTTTGCTATTCAAATTCATTCATTTTCTTTTTTTAAAATCGTGTTATAACATTATAAACAGTGGTCAAGTTTATTTTAAGCATTTACTGCTAAGATTTAAGCCATTTCCAGGTTATATAAAATGTATTCAAATTTGGGACTGACACATCTCCAGTTTCTTGGGTTATTTACCGTTGGTTCAGTTACCTCTTTCACTAGGATGATAACTAAGCTTTACTCTGAAAAGCTCAATTCTTTATTTTGTTTTAGTTCCCACATCAGAACTTAATACTTACTCATGTTCTCTGCATGAGTTTCTTGGGACATTTCTGCTTACCCACACTTTCCTGCTGTTATTAAATAGGAGGCTATGTTCCAGAGACAACATTACTGAGTGTATATCATCAACATTTATAGAAGCTTGTTTTCAGTGCTGCCCTGTCCCAGGGATAAAGCGGATTCCTCTTTAGGGAAGGAATACATATTTCCTTTACCCTCAGGACCTTTAAATCTAAGTAAGTTTCTTGGTGCCACTTTATATTGATGCTTTAGACATTTATTTCAAGAATACATTCCCAGTTCTTATAAAGCAGAAATAAAACATAAAGTACCCATTTAAAAATATATTTAGTATTTTTATTTCATCTTTTCAAGGATCATATATTTTCACTTCATTCTTGATCCTAACTCTTTGAGAATCACTGACATGGAAAGATTTTCTGTTGGATATTTTGAGATGTCTATAACTCTGCTGTTAAGAATTCATGTATCAAGTAGGTGGAGATCTACCAAATGCGTGTTCTTTTCTCAAGCTCCCAAAGTGATTGGTCTGATGCTGCCCAAGGATTTAAGATTTTCTTGGACAGCAATGTTAATCTTTTAGATACTTTATGTTAGTTTTGTTTATTGGTAAGTAGTAAACTTGTAGTCTTTAATTTTTGGTTAATTTCTTACTGTTTGCAACTATTGTTAACAATGGATATGATTATGTTAGATTCATATATAACATAACTTTCTAATTCATGTAAACTACTTAAACTGTACCCAAATTAAAGAATATAATGAAAAAAATACGTGAACATGCAAAGCTTCAGAACAAAGTGTTTTGTCAGGATATGCTTGTGGTTTACGGAAGAGAACTGACATTGGTAATAGTTCTATTGGCAACTTATATACCAGGCATTTTACATATATTATCCCACTCAATCCCGGTTTGGCCATCTGCTAGGTGTGTTGTCTTCAGCATATTACTTAACAATTTTTTACCTTAATTTCCCCATTTGGTGGAATGAAACAAAAGAAAAAAACCCAGAAAAATGAAATACTTGCATAGTTATGCTGAGGATTAAAGATTACATCACTTTGTGAAGAGTAGTGCCTGAGATAAAGTAAACACTATATGAATGTTTGATATTAACATCCTTCACTGATAAGGATACTGACGTTTTGGAAAGCCAGAGGACAAGACCATGATTGAAGAACTTGTAAGATACGACTTGAGGTCTATACCAAGCAGTTTCTCATTTTAGTCTTGGCTCCGTGTTTAGCTAATATTGTAATACCACTGAGCTTTGGTTTCGTTTTTTATAAACTGAAAGTGTGGGGTTAACATTTATAGTCCTGTTCAATTCTAGTATTCCATACATTTTACTTCGAGCTTTGGTAACCAATGAACACTTACCTGGCTATGGGGAAAATTTGTTTTTCTCTAGAAATGGGCAAAGACTAAAACAGTTGGCTCTAGACATGTGGTGGTCATTAAAAGTACATGGTAGACTCATCACTGGAAGGTGCCCACATAGTGGGAAAAGGTCAATCCCAGAAGCTGCGTTTAAGATGTCTTAGTAGCAGGTAGCCTACTCTCCAAGTCTGGGAGGGAAAAAACTTCTTGCTCATTTTGTTACACTAGGATATAGGTGACAACCTAAATTCATCTGACAACACTACAAAAACAAGGTAAATGAATGGTGTACCAACTTAGGCTTCTGTAAGACACGAATGGGTGAAAAAGGAAAAGCTTTTCAGATTTTTGTGGCCATATGAGGATGAAAACCTATGACTGTGCTTGAGTTGTCTTAGGCACAGGAGAAAGGAGTTAGGTGGCACCAAAGTTATTTGACACCAGAAATCTGAAAGACAGTAAACATAATTTCATTCCAAATGCTGAGTCATGTTTATGGGGAAGAAGAGAAACACTTAAGACTCTCACTTCCCTGAGGTCTTGGTCTTCACTAGATTGCCTTCTGCTGAAATAATTACTTCGTGTTTTAAAATTGGGTTATGGTCATTGTTTCCTTTCTCATACCCCTACTTAGTCTTCCTACACTATTAGTTTTAAATCAGTGTATTTGTTTCATTTGGTTTTAATACTATAAGCAAAAAAGAAGCAGTAGCAAGTGTTTGTTGAGAAGGGAAGGTTTTTGTTTTTTTTAATATTGTCTGTGGAGCTAGCATAGTAATTATTGAGAGCAATTCCGAGATTAATGATTATCTCCCACTTCCCCATGAAAGTATCTTAATAATGAAAAGAAAATGCTTAGGCATATAGGAAATTGTGTTCCTGTTAGATACTCTAATCAGCAATCAAACCCTTTCAGTGGAATTCTTGTTATGTTAGGAGCAAGACAGAGGGCTAGGGATAGGGAGGCAGAAAGCTACTTAGATACTCATAAAAAGAATTGTCAAAAAAAGGCTTTAAAGTGCTATGTATTAGGCAAGAAAGAAAAATTTGTTTTTATATTTTATTCTCTTCAGAAAAGATTCATGGAACAAATAGGGCATAGTATTTTATTTTATAAGTGTCTGTGAAATCTTTTTATTTTCCTTTTCTTTTCAAGATAGAGTCTCGCCCTGTCGCCCAGACTGGAGTGCAGTGGCGTGATCTCAGCTCACTGCAACCTCTGCCTCCCGGGTTCAAGCAATTCTCCCATCTCAGCCTCCCGAGTAGCTGGGACTACAGGCGTGTTCCACCAGACCTGGCTAGTTTTTGTATTTTTTAGTAGAGACGAGGTTTCACCATGTTGGCCAGGTTGGTCTTGAACTCCTGATCTCAGGTAATCCTCCTGCCTTGGCCTGCCAAAGTGCTGGGATTACAGGTGTGAGCTAACGTGCCCGGCCAGTGTCTGTAAAATCTTAAAATAATGATCATAAACCTCTACATTTTGAAATTAATGTTCATTAAATTTTTTTTTTAATTTCCATTTTTATTTTAGATTCAGGGGCTACATGTGCAGGTTTGTTTCAAGGGTAAATTGTGTGGTGCTGAGATTTGGGCTTCTATTGATTCCATCATCCACATACTGAATGTAGTACCCAATAGGAAGTTTTTCAGCCCCTGTACCCCTCCCTCCTTTTGGATTCCCCAGTGCCTATTATTCCCATTTCTATGTCTGAGTGAAACCATGATTTAGCTCACACTTACAAGTGAGAACATGTGATACTTGGTTTTCTGTTCCTACATTTGTTTGCGTGGGATAACAGCCTGCAGCTGCATCCATGTTGCTGCAGCTGCATCCATGTTGCTGCAAAGTGATTTTGTTCTTTTTTAGGGCTGTGCATTTTTAAGAATTAACAACTTTGAAAATATGCTCTAAATAACTTATGCTCTAATTGCAAGTCAGCAATGTTTTATTGGAGAAAATTATCTACTATACAACAGTTTCCTATTTATTTTATTCAAGTCAATAGTTGAGATTAGATGTGTGTGAAGAGTGGGGGAGTGGGAACTATAGAGCAGAGGTACACGGTCTTGAAAAAGAAGATTCAGAGTAAATTGTGTGCTGATCAGGTGAAGCTTCCTTCCTTGTCTGTGCCCCTTGACCCCACTCCCATGCACACCTTTTTCCTTCTGCGTCCTTTCTGAATCCCACCAGATGCCAACATCCTTCTGCTGTCCTTTGGTTGCTCTGGGCCCCAAATTTGGCAAGAGGAATCATGTCCAATGCTTCTGACTTTTCTCTATCTCCAACTATGTCCTACCTCCTATTCTCTACCTCCTCCTGTATCCAAATCAGACTCAGGGGCTGATGGTCATGGGTTATTGATATAAGAACTGAATCTTACATCAGTTCTTGGCTTGTTAGTGAAACCGCCTTTGCAAAATTATGACCTAGACAGTGAAAGAGATCTGACTTAACCGACTCCATCTTGCTTCTAACCTACAAACTGTCCTTGTTCATTCCTGGGCGTAGGCTGAACTAACTTTGGGAGAAACTTAGTTTACAGTTTACAGTTTTAATAAAGATGGTAACAGCCCTTTCCCAAAGCAGACCTCCCTCTTGTCTGGGGACTAGATTGCCTTTGTAGGACTGACAGCCACAAAAGATTAGAAACTATGGTTTAGGAGTCATTCTGACCCTCCCTAAACTGCTTCTAAGATCAGTGCTTGAGGTATTTTGCAGACCCTGCACTTGACAGATAAGCTGGTACCACCTAGATTAATAAACTGACTCCTCTGATCTTGTGGCCCTCCACCCAGGAACTGACTTAGTGCAAAAAGACAGCTCCAACTCCCTATGATTTCATTCCTGACCAATCAGCACTCCTGGCTCATTGGCTTCCCCCAGCCCACCAAGTTGTCCTTAAAAAATCTGCTCCATGAATGCTCAGGAGTCTGATTTGAGTAATAATAAAACTGATCTCCTGCACAGCTGGCTTTGCGTGAATAACTCTTGCAATTCCCTTGTCTTGATGAATCGGCTCTGTCTAGGCAGCGGGCAAGATGAACTCCTCAGGTGGTTACACTAGCTAGCAGTGTGAGTAGGACTAGTGGGGAAAATAATCAGGTGACATCGCATGGATTGGACCAGATCGCTTACCTCAGCATTCATTTCAAATCAAGAAACACGTAAACATCAGTTATATTCAGGCATTATGCTAGGCACTAGAGTACAAAAGTGAGTAACTGATGGTCCCATTTCCCAAGCACTGAACTGATCTGGGATAATCAGTGGGAAAGAAATCCAGGACTGGCACCCAATTCAACCAGATTATTCCTTTTCTGGGTAACATGTTGCATTTCTAGATAAATGATTAGGGTTTGAAGAAAAAATGATAAAAATATTGGTTTGATTTGTCAAACTAAAGAAAAAAAAACTGAGGCAACTTAATATAACCAGTCTCACAATGTTGCCCAGTTACAAGTAAGTTTTATTTATTTTATTTATTTATTTATTTTTGAGACGGAGTCTCACTCTGTCACCCAGGCTGGAGTTCAGTGGTGCCATATCAGCTCACTATAACCTTCGCCTCCCAGATTCAAGTGATTCTCCCGCCTCAGCTTCCTGAGGAGCTGGGATTACAGGCATTCGCCACCATGCCCGGCTAATTTTTGTATTTTTAGTAGAGATGGGGTTTCACCATGTTGGTTGGGCTGTTCTCGAATTCCTGACCTATTGATCTGCCCACGTCATACTCCCAAAGTGCTGAGATTATAGGCGTGAGCCACCGCGCCCACCCGGCTACAATAAAGTTTTTAAAGGAAAAGAAGAGGCGGTTTCCAAGTTGTTTACCAATAATTTACATAAAAACACATAAACTATTGATTGCCTATAGATTGTTCTTCGTATCACAAATTCCAGGAACATGAAGATATGGTTGGGCAGTCAGTCATGAACAAAATGCCTTTAAACAATCGCCCCTGAGCATGAGTGTAGGGGTGCAACCTATGTCCCATACTCAAGTCTCTCTGGGCCTGATAAATTTTGCATACCTCACATTGCTCAAATGCTCTGAACTATTTTTCTTTTCTCAATTACAATTTCTTTTCTCTGGTTGCTCATTAGATTCAACTGGGGGGAGCTTTTAAACCATGGTTCTCAAACTTTAGTGTGCACCAGAACTACCTGAAGGGCTTGTAAAATCTGGGTAGCTCAGCCCCAGCCCCAGAGTCTGTGAATCAGGTCACTGGAGTACAGTTTCTATCAAGTTCTCAGGTGATGCTGATGCTGCGGGCTCCAGTGACTACACTTTTAGACCCAGTTTTGAAATACAAGGACTTGCAGATCCCACGTCCAGACCGATTCATTGGACTTGGGGATGGAAATCTGGCATTTCACCCCTCCCCACCCCCTCCCCCCAATTTTAATGTGTCCAAGGGTGAGAATCATTGCTCCTCTGTGGACTATGGATGGTTCCCTCAAGTTACTGAGTTTGAGACTTAATAAATAAATGCATTCCTTTGGGTCAACTATAGGAGTTCTGCGGTATTTAAGGACATTAAATGAGTGACTTAATACTTTATTAAAAAAAATACCACTGCGTTTTTGGTTCACACTAATTTTCTTCCTTCTTTTGGAAAGGCATTTCCGTCCATCTCCTGGATATTTTCCAATACCACGATAGAAAGGTTATTAGTACAGCACCCAGAGGTCTTCGGAGCAAAGCTCTCAAAGAAGTGGGATCCATTTGAGCCCCAACTCCGCCTTCCTTAGGTCCCCTTGGGCTTGTCTAGCCCTAGTAGTTCCAACAAGTGAGCTGGGCATGCTCAGTGGGCAGGGTCGTTTCTTTTTTGGGGGGGTTGGGGGGGTTGCAAGTGGGAAGCCTGCTGTTCGACTGCCGGGGCTCTCCGCCTCCCCCCACCTGTATGAGGCTGGGCCTGGGGAACCTGTGCTCAGCATTCCACCCCCTGGAGCTTGGGCTTGGACTTCCCTGCGGGTCCCTGCGCTGACATTCGGGGGGGAGCCAGGAGGCCTGGCGCGGCTTGAGCCCGCCGGGGGAGCCGGGCGAGAGTCTGGGTTCTGACGGCGGGGTCGCAGGGTCGCCCGCCTCCTGGACGCGTCCGTAGGCCTAGGGAAGCCGGCCGGCCGGGAGGTGCAGAGTAGGAGAAGCCAGATCCAGGGGCGGACAACGAGAAGTCGTCAGGTAAGTCAGCCCCGCCAGCCTGCCGGCCGGCGAGTGTCTCCCCTCCCCCAGGCAGATGGCCAGGGCGGCCCGCATGGGCGAGGGCACAGGAAATCGGACACCGCCACCGTCTTCCCCAGCCTGGCCTAGCTCAGGCTTTCCAGTCCGCCAGCCCGCTGGCAAGGCGGGGCGGAGGTCTGGAGTCCGGCACCACCGAGGCACAAAGCAGGAACTGCAGCCGCGGGCGAGGGCCCTTGCGTGTGGCGCTGCGCGACCCCACCCGGCGGCGGGAGCCGCGTCCCCGTCTAGTCACGTTCATTGGGCCGCGGAGACCTCCTCGCTCGCCGCCCGCTCTTCGCAGCGCTTTTCCCTCCCACACCCCAGCCAACCCCGGCCCCGGTTCCTGCCCCCACTTCCGCGTTTCCCCGCTGGGCCGGAGGAGCCTGGGCCCGAGGTATCCGGGCTGGAGGTGGCGGCCTCGCCGCCCGGGTCAGCCCTCCGGGAGTGAGCAGGCGCGGGAGCGGGAGGAGGAAGTCGGGAAGTGGGAAGGCGGGGGCGCGGCCGGCCGGGCGCTCGAGTTACACCCGCCCAGCCCGCCTCGAGTGACAGCCCCGCGCGCCGCGCTGCTAGCACCCGGGCCGAGGCTCTGATTCCGGGGGGAGGCCGACTCCACCCTGGCTGGAGGAACTGGGTGCCCCTGCCCGCTGGCCCCTCGCGCGTGAGGATCTATCTCAGGTGTGTGCTTCCTGGGAGACCCCTTCCCCCGCCCTTAGGATTCTAGAGGGGAGTGGTCCCTTTCTGACCTGGGCCAGTGTTCTGGGACTCCAGTGTTGCGGTAGGTGGTGGCGGGAAACGGGAAAGATTTAGAATTTCTTCCCATCAGCAGAAGATGGACTCGCTTTTCTCTAGGGTTTCGTTGTTTATATTTTGGAGGCGGCAGTTGTAAAACAGTACAGTGGCAGGACTTTTGGGGCGAGGGTTGGTACCCCATTGAAAGTTTATGCAAACTTTTAGCTTGTAGATGGGGCTAGTCTGCTAAGGATTGTTGCTCCCTTCCGAAGCAAGAGTGAGAACGAGTCTGGACGGGGGCTGAGGCTTCTTTGAGAAACTCAGCGCCTGGCGTGTGACTGTCCTAGGAGGAAATGGAAGGTGCACACTGATAACTTAAAACAGCCTCCACTCCCCACGTAACTTCTACCAGCAAAAATAGATTTGCAAAGAGTGCTTTGGCAGGAAGGTGTAGCTGGGTGAATGAAGTGCTGCTCTTAGCAGATGGTCTCTAGTCTGGCTTCCACCTTGTGCAGTGGAATATTCACTCTCAGAAGAGTTCCAGAGTAATTTACAAACACAAATTCTCGCAAAGTGTTAGTGACATGGGCAACCCAAATCACACAACACATTATAAATATCATAGGAGGCAGCTATAGAAATAGCAGCTAGTCAACTTATACTTGTATAAATAGGTGAGGGGAGGAAGTTAGTAAGTGACAGGGAGTCTTTATTGCTAAAACAAAACTGTTAGTATTTTGCACGTGTTCCAAGTTTAAAGAGATGTGAAGTTTGTTTTTGGCGTGTGGAGGGTGTTGGCAGCTGTCACACTGGGCCCAGGCACTTCTTGGTAGCTACTGACCACTCTAGTCCCAGTCCTACAGTTCTTGCTAGCCCAGCACATGACAGCAGGATGCCATTGCCCAATGGAGACCGTGTGCAGCCTGGGGAACCTTGTGATGTGGATGTTGAAACCCCCCTCTGTTTCTCACAGGGGCGTTATGTCAAATTACAACACTTCCTTGACTTTTACAAATCAACTCTTCTAATGCAGCAATATTTTAATGAATAAATGGATAAATATGGGGTTTTGGGTTTGAGAACCAACACTGGATTCATTGCAACAGTCCATTCTCATAGCTCACAGAGTCATTTTATTTTATAAAGAAATTCTAAGCAGCATTAGAGCTCTGCTTCTTTCTCTCTCCCTTGTGATTCATTCAAAGATGCAATGGCTTGGTTCAGGAATTGACAAAAGGGCCACAGTGTTACCAATTGTTAGTGAATATTACTACCCCCTTTAGTTTGTTGTAACTAATCATATTGTAGATATTTTAAAAGATTTGATGATGATTGTGCGTAGCTCGTGTTGGTAAACTATTACAACTCTGAATTTACTCTGTTTGGTTGTTTTCTTTCCTCTCTAGCATGTAAGTTCTATGAGAGTAGTAGGGCTTGTCCTGTCTTGCATACTTTCAGAACTCTAATGCCTGGAGTGGTGACTAGCTTGTAATACACCCTCAATAAATGTTTTCTCAATGAGTGACCTCTAATGCCTAGAGGGGTGACTAGCTTGTAATACGCCCTCAATAAATGTTTTCTCAATGAGCAACCGAACTGTGGAACAAACTCTAGCTGAGGGTAGTTGCGGAGCAGGGAGCCAAAGACTTTGGCTTTAGGTCATCTTTTAAAACTCAGCCTCAATTGTCTTATTGGCAAAATATGGATACTAAATGCAATGACATGTGTGCAAGTGCTAGCAATGTACCTACCTGGCAAGTGGTAGACTTCAAAAGACTAGCTTCCATCCTGTATTTTTCCTTCTTATACTCAAATAGGAAAATATAGGCAAAGAATATAGTTAGCTTGAAAATTTGGGCAAAGAATTCTTGCATGTTGTACATGAATTATTCGTACATTTTTTTCGGTTAGTTTAGTGTGTTGGGCTGGGGAGAGGAGAGGTGGGTTAGTGGTAGCTATGGTTATTAGAGAAGGGAAGCAATTTTCAGATCAGTATCTAATTTCTCAGTTTTACTTTTTTAATGTGATGATGTTTCTGTTTAGGTTTTCCAAAACTTGATTCTTTCTGTTTGTCAACACCTGGACTCGTGGGGCGATCCTAAGTGCAGAAACAACACTTCAGAAAGAGGACTAGAAATCAAATATATGAACACTAGTCTTCTTAAATGAAATGTTCTGTATTCTTGTGCAGCATTATATTGTAATAAGTGCTAGATTAAAAAAAAAAGTTATCCTCTTTTGAAAAGCTTACAGTTGTTTAACAAGGTAAAACATAGATGGAACACGATTGGAGACCAACATAAGACCTTGTACAATCATTTTTCCAGTGGTAGGATATTGGCCAGAACTGTTGTGATTATGAAGGAAAAGGTTAATATTGGCTCAAGTAGTTGGAGACAGCTTCCTGCCGAAGAGAATGTCACTTCAGTAACAGAGGGACTTATTTCCTGAAGATGATAGAAAAGATCATCTTTGTTTCAGGGATGTTTGCTATTGTGTACTCATTGTATAAAAAAGCCAACATAATCGTGTACTTCCAAAAATGATCTTTCTGTTGAAAATTATATGGGAAATCTTCAGTAAAATTTTGCATATGCAAGAAATGAATACTTGTCACTAGGTCTGTGAAGTTTAAAGCTCAGGGTTGGCGTTAGAATGGTAACTCTTCATTCTTGTCACCTTTAACACACTTGCTTAAAAATGTGTCAGATAGGTCACGTACAGTGGATCACGCTTGTAATCCCAGCACTTTGCTTTGGGAGGCCAAGGCAGGTGGATCGCTTGAGCCCAAGAGTTTTGAGACCAGCCTGGACAACATGGAAACCCCATATTTACAAAAAATACAAAAATTAGTCAGGCATGGTGGCCTGTGCCTGTAGTCTCAGCTACTCAGGAGGTCAAAACGTGAGAATTGCTTGAGACTGTCTCAAAAAAAAAAAAAAAAAAGCCAGGCAGGCACGATGGCTCATCCCAGCACTTTGGGATGGGAGGCCTGGGCAGGTGGATCACCTGAGGTCAGGGGTTTGAGATCAGCCTGGCCAACATGGCAAAACCCCGTCTCTACTAAACATACAAAAATTAGCTGGGCATGATGGTGGGTGCCTGTAATCCCAGCTACTTGGAAGGCTGAGGCAGGAGAATTGCTTGAACCCAGGAGGCAGAGGTTGCAGTGAGTCAAGATTGTGTCATTGCACTCCAGCCTGGGTGACAGAAGGAGACTCTGTCTCAAATAAGTAAGTAAGTAAATAAATACATAAATAAATAAAATAAAAGTGTCAGATGGCCTGCCAGTTACTCTATTCAGTTTTGACAATGGGGAGTATTTTATATATTCTTTACCTGGAGTATAAGGAGAAAATTATTAATCATCAGGGTTGAAATGCCTCTCAACCTGCCAAATTCAAAAATTGTTTCTTGGGAGATAGAGAAGAGCTGAATGGAACTAAACTAACAAGATATTATTAAGTAAGTTTTAGTTGCTCATCAAAATACTTAAATAATTCCATCATGTCTTAAGACTTTTGAGGTAAGAAAACTTAGAAGTGGTATGTTAGGGCAAGAAGAAACTAATAAAGTGTGCTTTACTTTTCTTTGTTTTAGAATTGTTGACATGATGTGTGAAAGAAATGTAAGAGGAAGATGTGATCAAACTCAACTCCAAGTGAGAAAGACAACGGCCAATGTGGCTGCAAGCCAGGAAATCTCTAACAATTTTAGAATAGACTTCTTCCTGTAATATATAACCAGGGATTGATCTCAGGAACATTTAAGAAAAAGAAAGGAAGAGACGTTGATGCTTTGAATACCTGAGAATGTTTAGATAATGATTGTGGTCAGAATGCATCCAGAATTCTAATTTGTGTCCTGACGTGAATGTGACCAAGTTTGTTTGTTTGTTTCCTTTGGCTTGTGTTCCAGGATTTTGATCTTTCGTTAGAGGCTCTTACTAGTTCTTTGGGTTGTGTATTTCTTCCTATATCATATCTATGCTCTTATTTCCTATTTTTCAGTTGAGAATTTTATGTTCTTTCAAAACCAGATTTCTGATTTATGCAGCAAAAACACGATTTATGATTTATTTAGGTCAGGCTTTGGTTCAATTAGTTCACAAAATTAGTGGGAAAAATTGGTTAATAGATGTCTCTCCTTCTCAAGTACAAATGTATTTTGACATATTGTGATATAGTAAGAAAGATACTTGTCCCCTATTCTGACTAACGAACTTTTAAGACCCTTGCAATCTCTGGAATGATGAGTGTCTTTTTCTACACTGCTGAGATGACAGGTGACTCTTGGTAGAACCGTAGATAGCTTCAGGATGGGGATGGGAGCTGGTGCCAGAGGAACCAACTATGTAATTAGAGGGTTAGAATTTCAGCTTCACTCCAGACCTCTGGGGAGGGGAGAGTGGCTGGAAATCAGTCAGTCACCAGTGGATAATGATTTAATCAATCACGCCCATATCACGGAGCCTTCATAAAAACCTTAAATTTTGGAAAGCTTCTGAGTTGGTGAATACATGGAGGTGCTGGAAGGAAGGCGTGCCCAGAGAGGGCACCCCTTCTCCCATTTCTTGCCCTGTGTACCTCTTCATCTGGCTGTTGATTTGTGTCTTTTATAATACCTTTTGTAATAAACTGGCATACATAAGCAGGCCCATTGTGGTGGCTCACACCTGTAAGCCCAGCACTTTGGAAGGCCAAGACAGAAGGATAACTTGAGCCCAGGTGTTTGAGATCAGCCTGGGCCATGTGGAGAGACCCTGTCTCTACAAAAAATTAAACAACAACAACAACAACAAAAAACTAGTTAGGCGTGGTGGTCCATGCTTATAGTCCTCACTACTCTGGAGGCTGAGGCAAGAGGATCTCTTGGGGCCAGGAGGTCAAGGCTACAGTGAGCTGCGTTAGTGCCACTACGCTCCAGCCTGAGTGACAGAGCGAGACCTTGTTTCAAAAAAAAAAAAAAAGAGAAAAAAAAAAAGTAAATAAAGTTCTGTTAGCCATTACAGCAAATTATCAAATCTGGGGATGGGTTTGTAGGAACCCCTGATTTGTAGCTAAGTTTAACAGAAGTGTGGATATCCCGGGGCCCACTATTTTTGACTGGCATCTGAAGTGGAGGGCAGTCTCATGGGACTGAGCCCTTACCCTGTGGTGTCTGCACAAACTCTGGGCAGTTAGTGTCAGACTAAATTAAATTGTAGAACATTCAGTTGGTGCCCCTAGATAGAGAGTTTCTTGCTGTGGAAAACCCATACATTTGGTGTCAAAAGTATTGTGACTAGAGGAATAATTTTTCTTTATATATGTATTGGCAAAACTTAAAGACATTATTTGGGGACATCTTTTAATTATTCAAATGAAATAATTATTCATGTACTATATTTTGGACAGTGAGATACTGTCAAAGTCTGGGTACTTTAGAACAATGACTGATTTAGATTTTTCAAGCCTTATATTTTTTGAATACTGAAATGTCCTCTGTGGAATCTCATGCTGGATTGTCCACGTATATCCTTCTATAAAAGGTTTTAATATAGGGGGAAAAACAAACCCCACAAACTATGACAGACAGATTGTTTTCTGAAATCGAGATTTCTAGAAGCTGCTACTGTCAAATGAGATAACCTCTGAGTATTACTTGGTAACAATGGGGTGACATGCTTAGAATGCTTTGCTACTTGTATCTGCTGATGACCACCAAGGCCAAGCAGAAACTTTAGATAGCTAGACACGTGTATGGAACAAAAGTTTATGTTCAAGGTAAACTTGTTAGGAAAACTTTGGTCAAGATTCCAAGAAAACATAAAATAAGCTTCTAAGTGTACTTCAAAAGTGACGAAAATAATGCAGTTCAGAGTACTAGGTTCTCAAAAGTTGCTTTCTTTTAATTTTAACTGAATAAAAGAAAGGATATTGGCTAAGTGGTGGCTTATGCCTGTAATCCCAGCACTTCGGGAGGCCAAGGTAGGAGGATCGCTTGAGCCCAGGAGTTTGATACCAGCCTGAGCGACATGTGAGACACTGTCTCTACAAAACATAAAAAATAAGCTGCATCTGGTGGTGCGTGCCTCCTACTTAGGAGGCTGAGGTGGGAGGATCCCTTGAGCCTAGGAGGCTGAGGCTGCAGTGAGCCATGATTGCACCACTGCACTCCAACTTAGGTAACAGAGCAAGACCCTGTCTCAAAAAGATAGATGAATAGATAAATAATAATAAACAATAAAAAGAAAGGATGTTTTGTTTCATTGTGGTAATGCCCAAACTCCTTTGATCATGTCACTGTCTCTGCTCCACCGTTCCATGGGTTACTCTGCCCTATTTGATCAAGTTCTAAATATTTGTCTTGGAATTAATTCAAGGACTCCTCCATTCTCACCCTAATATTAAGGTGCTGTCCTTATCTTCTCTATGATCCAGTCACATTGGGCTAGTTGGAATTCCCTAAATATATATTCCTACGCTGTCCCTATTCTGATGTTCTTCCTTTTAATTCACTTTTTGAAATCCTAACAAACCTTGAGTGCCCTGACCCCTGGCTACTAATTTTTATGACATTTTCCCTCACAGCCCCAGTCAGAAATGTCTTGTATATTTTCTAAACCCTTCAGCTACTCTTTTTATGCTACTCATAATTCCCTTATAGATGCTTGTCTCCTGTAATTATTTGCAGACATGCATAATTTCCTTTCCTATGGAAGATCATGCTGGATCTTACACAATTTTATAGACCTCACATGCCTAATCCAAGTGCCTTTCATGTGGGTGACACCTAGTAAGTAGTTGTTCATGAATGGTTGCCCCATAATTCAGTCAGACCCTAATTCAAGCAATAAGTGATAAGAGTGTATTGGGTGTAATTGGACACCAGATACCACACAGGCAGGTGTATTTCAGGTAATCTACTCAACTGGATACTTTACACTGTATGTTTTTTAGGCATCTCCCTCCCTACACATTTGGCAGTTTTAATCTTTTTATTTTTATCTCAAAAAAATTTTCCCTCTCTTAAGGTGCTGAGAGGTTTAATATCTTAAGGATATTTAGGAGAGGGAAGGGGCGAAGTGACATTATAAAAGGAATCCTTGAAGAAAATCAGTGGAGGAATCTACAAATAAGGAGGCCACTTAATGTCCACTGAGGACTCAGCACCCCTGTCAGGACACCAGAGCTTCCTTCTTTTCACCAATTTCTCCCTTCCCCCACTTACTCACCTAATCCAATCTCTTAACAATCTAGAAAATGAATTCCTAACAAGATGACTTATAAAAATTATTTTGTCACCTTTATCAAAGGTGTTGGATTCTATGGGGACAACGCCTTGGGGACCATGTATGTAGGCTAAGTCAAAGGTGGGCAGTGCCTACTTCTGAGCATCCCTGCAGCCACATTATAGCCACTCCAGTGTGGCTTTGGTTAGTGTCTGGACCTTTCACTTTTCTCCTCTGTCAAATAAGGTGGCTGGATTGGATGAATTTGAAATCCATGGAGAGCATGAAATGTTTATTTCTCTTGTCCTACCTAAAAGGAAGCCAGTCCTGGCCACTGGGTTCTGTTTGCCTCTGGACCCTGGCCTAGATTTTCCTTTTATTTCCTGGAGTTTGGGGTTTCTTTGCTCTCAGCCTCTGCAGGTATAGCATTCACATCTAGAGGCTGCCGCATTCTTTTATCTCTCTTCAGGATTATGCTCATAGGACCTATCAGAACGAGTATATTTTCACTTATTTCTTTCATTATGTTTGCTAGTATTAACCCCTTTTCCCCATCTCCACCCACCATTAAGTAGCTGGGATACTTATCTAAAAAATATAGATACTGCGGGGGGCAGTGGCTTATGCCTGTAATCCCAGCACTTTGGGAGGCCAAGGCAGGTGGATTGCTTGAGCCCAGGAGTTTGATACCAGCCTGGCCAACATGGCAAAACCCTGTCTCTACTAGAAATACCAAAATAGGTGTGGTGGCGGGTGCCTGTATTCCTACCTACTCAGGAGACTGAGACACAAAAATTGCTTGAACTTGGGAGGTGGAGTTTGCAGTGAGCTGAGACCGTGCCATTGCACTCCAGCCTGGGCAACAGAACAAGACTGTCTCAAAAACAAATACACACACATACACACACACAAACACTAACATAATTTTATTTATTATTATTTTTAAAGACAGAATCTTGCTCTGCTGCCCAGGCAGGAGTGCAGTGGCACATTTACAGCTCACTGCAGCTTTGAACTGCCTCATGCGATTCTTCCGCCTTAACCTCCTGAGTAACTAGAATGACAGGTGTGTGCCACCATGCCTGGCTAATTAAAAAATATTTATTAGAGACAGTGTCTCACTATGTTGCCCAGGCTGGTCTTGAACTCCTGGTCTCAAGCAATCCTCCTGCCTTTGCCTCAGAAGTGCTGGGATTACAGGCATGAGCCCCTGTGCCTGGCTAGATTCACAGAATTTTAAAATAGGAACGAGTTTAGCAATTTAACCTAACCTGGTCTTTTTCTTATTAATAATAAATAGCAATGACAAGTATTTATTAAGCAGTTGCCATTTTCTAGGCACTGTGCTGAGTACTTTGTTTACATTTTTAAATGTATCAACAGTGAACCCTGTCATATCAGGGAGCAAACAGGCACAGAGAAGTTAAGGGACTTACAAAGCCACGCATGTAGTTATTTTCTGGTATGGCAGAAACTGCCTTAAGAACTGTTTTAAAAACAATAGAATGGAGAGATAATCCTATTCCTATTTCTGTAATGTATTTCCTGGCTTTTGCTACATTATATTCCACTGCCCAACTCATTGAACTTTGCCATTTGACACCTAACACTTCCCAGTTCTTTACCTTGTAGTTCACTAGTTTTCACCAGTGATGCTGAACTTGTTTAAATAGTTGCATACATAGCACAGCATGCCTATAATGACATTGCTTATGATTTGACTTGTAGGAATCCATGACATTGTTAAAATTTTCTTAGTCTTAATGGATGTAGAAGCACGTGCAACTTGCTATCAGTCTTCTTTTCCACTCCTATACTTGGGTTTCTGATGTTTATTGTGAAAATGAAAATGATTGTGTGTATTGGAGATGTATAAAAATGTATGTTTTCCAGACTTAGTCATGAGAGAGTTCTCTTACCTTTTTCTGCGTAATACATTTTTCTATTTCTTGCTGTAGTTGTTTTCAAACTTTCAGCATTTTCTTTGAGTCTTTTATGTCACCCATGCATTTCTTTATTAAAAGATGATGGTTAGTGGTTAGGGTAGGCTCAACTGTCATAACGGAAAGACCTGAAAATAGATACAAGCTCAAGCACAAGTTTAATTTTTGCTTATATCATGGTCTTTGTTGGTGGATCACTTTCCTCTCAATGATTCAGGCACTCTGGATTCTTCCATTTTATGACTCAACAGTTCCTTAGGGCTTTCTTTTCAACTACAGCCAGCCAGTGGATGGTGAAAGGGAAAGTCAAGAAGCATATCTACTTTCTAAGCACATAATCTTATTTTTTTGAGATGAGTCTCGCTCTGTCGCCCAGGCTGGAGTGCAGTGGCGCAATCTCGGCTCACTGCAACCTCTGCCTTGTGGGCTCAAGCGATTCTCCTGCCTCAGCCTCCCGAGTAGCTGGGATTACAGACTTGCGCCACCACGCCCAGCTAATTGTTGTATTTTTAGTAGAGATGGGGTTTTGCCATGTTGACCAGGCTGGTCTGGAACTCCTGGACCTCAGGCAATCTGCCCGCCTCAGCCACTCCAAGTGCTGGGATTACAGATGTGAGCCACTGCGCCTGGCCTTAAACACATAATCTTGAATGAATACATTAGTTCTGCTCATATACCATTGGCTGGAAGTCTGTTGTGTAGTGATACCTGAAAGGGAGATTGGCACATGTAGTCTAGCTGCAAGTCCAGGAAGAAGAGAATATGCATTTTTGATAATGACTTAGCTGTCCCCTAAGTGTCCTTGCAGTGTTTTTTTTTTTTTTTTTTTTTAAGATGGAGTCGGGCTCTGGCACCCAGGCTGGAGTGCAGTGGTACGATCTTGGTTCACTGCAACCTCTGCCTCCTGGGTTTAAACCTCAGCCTCCAGAGTAGCTGGGATTACAGGTACGTGCCACCACGCCTGGCTAATTTTTGTATTTTTAGTAGAGACGGGGTTTCACCATGTTGGCCAGGCTGGTCTCGAACTCATGATTTGCCTTCCTTGGCCTCCCAAAGTGCTGGGATTACAGGCATGAATCACTGCCCCCGGCCCTTGCCTTCTAGTATACTGAGAGAATTGAAATAACATGTCAAATCTTAATATTTTTCTCCATTCCATATCATTTCTATATCTGAATCCATCAACCCCTCATTAATTCTTGACTTAGAGGTGGTTATCCAAAGTTGATGCTTTCCCCCATACTCTGGATTCCCCATTCCCTTCAGATGTCTTATTCTATGAAATTTTTCTATGCTTACCTGTTTTGTATTTATTTGTTTGTTTGTATTGGAGATGCTGAGATGCATTTCAAATATTTACAAGAATGCTCAAGATTCTCCCATTACAAAAACAAACAAGCAAGACCAATAACCAACATTGCCCCTGTGCCCCATTCTGCCTTCTTGCTACATGCTCTCTTTCTCCTTTCCTTCAAGCTCTTCTTCCTTAAAGTACCTTTTGTGCCTTATTTTTCTACTTCCTCACCTTCCATTCACTCCACAACTTTTGGAATCTGTCTTTTATCTCAGATGAATCACTCTGTGTCTTTTTCTTTCCTGAGACAGGGTCTCACCCTGTTACTCAGGCTGAAGTGCAGTAGCACCATCATAGTTCATGGCAGCCTGAAACTCCTGGGCTCAAGCGATCCTCCTACATCAGCCTCCTGAGTGGCTGGGACCCCAGGTTCAGGCCATCATACCTTATTGATTTTTAAAAATTTTTATAGAGATGGAGCCTTGCCATGTGGCCCAGGCTGGTCTTGAACTCCTGGGCTTAAGCGATACTCCCTCCTTAACCTCCCAAAGTGCTGGGATTACAGGTGTGAGCCTGGCCCAAATCTGCTCTTGTTATGATTATGAGTGTCCTCTTGACTGACAATCAATGAAATTTTATTACTTAAAATTGCCATGATTCTGCTCATTCTCTTTTCTGTTAAACTGAGTTTTCACTAGGCTATTGTGACATCTTCTCTTGGATTACGCCTTATGGATCTCTTTGCAGGTTCTTTGCCTTGAGCCTTGATATTGGAATTCCCAGGGTCTGTCTTTAGTTCACTCTCTTTTCTCTGTTGATGCTTTTTCCACCAAGTTCATCAATATCCCTGATTTCATTCAATCCCAAATCAACATTCTTAGGCAGACTTATTCGCTAAACTCAGGCATTTCCACTTACACGTCCCATAGTTGGGTCAGGACCCATAATTTCTTCCTTCTTTCATATGCTATTCCTTTCCATGTTGACAAATGCCATCATCTTTTCTCTCACTGCCTACATCATCCATCCATTTGTTTGTTAGGTCTATCAATCACCTAATATGTGTCAGTAATTTTTCCTTTTTTTTTTTTTTGAGTCTTGCTCTGTTGCCTAGGCTGGAGTGCAGTGGCACGATCTCGGCTCACTGCAACCTCTGCCTCCCAGGGACAAGCAATTCTCTGCCTCAGCCTCCCAAGTACCTGGCATTACAAGCACCCGCCACCACACCCGGCTAATTGTTTTGTATTTTTAGTAGAGCCGGGGTTTCACCATCTTGGCCAGGCTGGTCTTGAGCTCCTGACCTTGTGATCCACCTGCCTTGGCCTCCCACAGTGCTGGGACTACAGGTGTGAGCCACTGTGCCCGGCCTGTCAGGAATTTTTCTACAAATAAGATTATAGTGATACACAAAACACACACAGTTTCTGCTTTTGTAGAATTACATTTTAGTAGGGGACAAAGAAATAATAATGCCTATATAAAGGAGAGATATGAGAAGGTAAGAATTGTGTGAATACTTTGGATTTGAATCATTTGGAAAGGCCTCTGAGGACTTGACATTTAAGCTGAGTCGTGAATGACCGGAAGGAGCTTGCCATGCAAAGTTGAGCAGAGCATTCCAGGTAGAGGCAGCTGGCCCCAAAACAGTAATAGTAATCCTGATTTGACAGACATCAGAAGGCAAATAAATCTGGAACTTAGTGGGTAAGAGTGAGAAGTGTTTGTATTGGTGTCCTGTGGCTGCTGTAACAAATTGAGAGGTGACAAATGTGCTGCCGGCCGTCTCTCGCTCTCAGTGCCTCCTCGGCCTGGGCCCCACTCTGGCCGCGCTTGAGGAGCCCTTCAGCCCGCTGCTGCACTGTGGGAGCCCCTCTCTGAGCTGGCCGAGGCTGGAGCCGGCTGCCTCTGCTTGCGGGGAGGTGTGGAGGGAGAGGCGCAGGCGGAGGCGCGGGCGGGAACCCAGGCTGTGCAAGGCCAGCGTGAGTTCCGGGTAGGTGTGGGCTCCGTGGGCCCCGCACTGGGAGCGGCTGGCCGGGGCCGCCAGCCCCCGGCAGTGAGGGGCTTAGCACCTGGGCCAGTAGCTTCACAGGGTGCCCCGGGTCCCCCAGAAGTGCCGGCCCGCGGGCACTGTGTTCGAATTCTCACAGGGCCTCAGCTGCCTCCCTGCGGGGCAGGGCTCCGGACCTGCAGCCCGCCAAGCCCGAGCCTCCCCACCCCCGCCCCCACCCCTGCCCCTGCCCCTGCCATAGGCTCCTTCACCGCCTGACCCTCCCCACGCGAGTGCCGCCCCCTGGGCTGCGGTGCTCGGTCCCATGGAAGTTGGTCCCATCCACCGCCCAGGGGCTGAGGACTGCCGGTGTAAGGTGGGACTGGTGGGCAGCTCCGCCTGGGTCCCTGGTGCAGGATCCACTAGGTGAAGCCAGCTGGGTTCCTGGGTCTAGTGGGGACTTTTGGGAACCTTTATGTCTAGCTAAGGGATTGTAAATACACCAATCAGCACCCTGTCTAGCTCAAGGTTTGTAAATACACCAATCCGTATTGTGTAGCTAACCTAGTGAGGACTTGGAGAACTTTTCTGTCTAGCACTCTGTGTCTAGCCCAAGGATTATAAACACACCAATCAGCACTTTGTGTCTAGCTCAGGGTTTGTAATTACACCAATCAGTACTCTGTGTCTAGCTCAAGGTCTGTAAATACACCAATCAGTACTCTCTATCTAGCTAACCTAGTAGGGACTTGGAGAACTTTTCTGTCTAGCATTCTGTGTCTAGCTCAAGGATTGTAAACGCACCAATCAGCACTCTGTGTCTAGCTCAGGAATTGTAAATGCACAAATCAGGACTCTGTCAAAATGGACCAATCAGCTCTCTGTAAAATGGACCAATCAACAGGATGTGGGTGGGGTCAGATAAGGGAATAAAAGCAGGCTGTGGGAGGCAGCCAGTGGCAACTTGCTGTGATCCTCTTTCACGCTGAGGAAGGTTTGTTTTATTCTTTACAATAAATCTTGCTGCTGCTCACTCTTTCGGTCTATGCTGTAACACTCACTGTGAAGGTCAGCAGGTTCACTGCTGGTATCAGCGAGACCAGGAACCCACCAGAAGGAAGAAACTGCAGGCACATCTGAACATCTGAAGGGATAAACTCCGGACTATCATCTTTAAGAACTGTAACACTCAATGTGAGGGTCCACGCTTCATTCTTGAAGTCAGTGAGACCAGGAACCTACAAATTCCAGACACAAAATGACCACAAACTTGGTGGCTTAAAACAATGGAAATTTATTCGCTCCTGATGCAGGAGGCCAGAAATCTGAAGTCAGTTTCATTATGCCAAAATCAAGGAGTTAGCAGGATATGCTCCTTTCTGAGGAGTGAATCTGGTTCTTAACTCCTTAACTCCTTCATGTTCTGGTGGCTTCTGGCGTTCCCTGGCTGTGGCTGCGTGATTCCTGTCTCTACTTCTGTGGTCACATCATTGCGTTCTCATCTGTATCAAATCACCCTCTGTCTTCCTCTTACACGGATGTAAAGTGATTACATTTAGGGCTCCCCCTGGTAATTCAGAGTAACCTTTCCCTCGGTGTTAATTTGATCACATTGGTGAAAAAAAATTTTTTTTTTGGCCTAACATTCACAGTTTCCAGGGATTAGGATGAGATGTGTTGTGGGCGTCATTATTTAACCTACTGCAGTGTTTTAAGAGAAGCTTTAAAAAAGAGCAAGGGCTGGACCCTATAGGTCTTTATAATCCAAGGTGAGATGTTTAGATTTCATTCTGGGGTGCTAGAAACAATTAGAGGATTATATGGTGGCAAGAGAAATTGTGTGGTTTTACCGTAAAATAGTCTTAATTTTTTTTATGGTACATTTCCAAGAAGAAAAGTTAAACTAAAATTAATTAATTAAAAGCTTAATTTCTCCCCAACAAGAGAGTATTGTGTAAATGCTAAGAAGATTTTGTTGGGTAGAGTTGAGGTTTGGAGGGCCACAAACAATTGTATAATATGCAGCATTTTTTCACTTGCCAAGAAGCAACTGTGAGTGATATTGCTCCCATTGAGAATACATGCTGTCAAAGACTATGCTGGCTGCTACTAGTAAACAGAATATGGGAAGTGGGGGTTGGTCCATTTGAGAACTGAGAACTTATTATTGAGAACTTATTATTGGATGGACAACCATTGTATTAAAGATAGAAAGAAGTGGGCTGGGCGCGGTGGCTTATGCCCGTAATCCCAGCGCTTTGGGAAGCTGAGGGGGGTGTTATCACTTGAGGCCGGGAGTTTGAGACCAACCTGGCCAGCATGGCGAAACTCCATCTCTACTAAATATACAAAAAAAAAAAAAAAAAAAAAAATTAGCTGGGCATGGTAGCACATGCATGTAATCCCAGCTACTAGGGAGGTTGAGGGAAGAGAGTCACTTGAACCTGGGAGGTGGAGGTTGCAGTGAGCCGAGATCGTGCCACCGCACTCCAGCCTGGGTGACAGAGAGACTCTGTCTCAAAGAGAAAAAGGATAGAAAGAAGTGGATAGATTTAGGATATATTTTTGAGATAGAGTTAGTTGGGCGAACTTGACTGCTAGATTTTTTGGAGGAAAGGAAAAAGAATAAAACAAAGGCTTGCATTTTTTATTTGAGCAGCTGACCCACTTACTGAGAAGGGGAGGGCTGGGAGAGAGGCAGACTTGATGGAAGATAGAAAGTGTTCTGCTTTGGCTAAGTTTGAAGTGATTATTAGCTATTCCTTTGGAGATGTCAGACCATTGGGTGAATGGGGTTTGGAGATTCTGAGAGAAGTTTGGCTGAGAATACAGACTTAGGAATTATTTGCATATAGGTTATATTTGATACTGGATGGAGTTATCTACAGAGAATGTATATAGAGAGAAGCAGGCCACTGAGCAACTGTTATATAGAAGAGGAGGAGGAGTTGCCAGTGGGATAGGAAGGAAAGCAGAAGAGCGTGGTGTCTCTGAGGCTAAGAGTTCAAAACATATTAAAAAAGAGATGGTTCTACTATGTTAATTATAGAGATTACATTTGGTGAAATGAGGTAATTTGTGATTTTGACAATTTGACATACAGTTTAAGAAGAGAGGCTGGGATAAAGTTTATTGGATTGAATTGTGGAAGTGGAGACAGTGCTTATAGACAACTCTTTCAAGAAGTTTTGTTATGAAGGAAAGCAGAGAAGTGGAACAGTTCTTGGAAGACAATATTGGTCAAGAGAGGGTTTGTTAGAACTAGAGGATAATACAGTGAATTTCTATACTGACAAAATGATTAAGTAGAGAAGAGGAGCTGATGAAGGTAGGAGAGAGTGATAGGTAATTGTTGAAGAGCAAAATTTTTGAAGAGCCGTGAAGGAAGGGGATCCAGTGTACAAATAGAATGGTTGGTCTTTACTTGAAACCGGCACATTTTATTAGTAAAAAGAAGGACTGCAGAGAGAATGAGTACAGAGGTGGATAAGTCATCATTTGGGTGGTGGGAAGATGGAATTTTTACCTAGTTGCGTCTACTTTCCCAGTGAAGTGTGATGATTTTGGGGTGTGGAGGGGTGAAACAGGTTTGGGAAAAGAGATTGGAAATGGCTATTTTGAAACATCCTGGGGAAATGTAATATGATTGTGGGTCAGTGTGGATTGCACATTACTGATTTGCAGCTATGAATTTAAATTGAGACTAGTTGTGGTTACGTATTTTTTCCCAGGCGATTTCTTCAGCTGTTTGGGTGGAGATGTGAAACAGGCAGATAGTTGGGTTTAACCGGTTTGGGGATTTGCCGAGTTAGAATGAAGCATGAAGAGAGGAGCAAGGGAGTTAAGGGTGCTTGGAAGGGAGAAATTACAATGATGGACCTAATTTATTCTAAGCTAGGCAGCAGAAGAAGTGACTGATAGTGAAGCAAATAGTAGGGTCAGTGAAGGGCCAGATAATGCCAAGACGGTGGAATGGAAATTCCAGATTACAATAGATAAACTGAAGAAAGAGAAGGTAGTGTTTACAGTGTGGGGTGCTTGAGGCTGGAGTCTGCGGAGTTGATATAGTGAGGATGCCCAATTCAGAGGTTATGATAATGAGGTAGGGTTAAAGCAAAGGTCATCAGAGGTGAGGTGGTTGAGGAATTGGAGCCTTCATGTAGTTGTAGAAAACAGCAATGATGGCCAGGCCTGTAATCCCAGCACTTTGGGAGGCTGAGGCGGGTGGATCACCTGAGGTCAGGAGTTTGAGACCAGCCTGGCTAACATGGCGAAACTGTGTCTCTACTAAAAATACAAAAATTAGCCGGGCATGGTGGTGGGCGCCTGTAATCCCAGCTACTTGGGAGGCTGAGGCAGGAGAATCGCTTGAACCCAGGAAGTGGAGGTTGCAGTGAGCTGAGATCGCTCCACTTCTCTGTCGCCTGGGCGACAAAGTGAGACTGTCTCAAAAACAAAAAACAAAAAAAAGAAAACTGCAATGATGAAGACAGATGAGTTTGGAAAGGGAAATAGGTGTGAAGGTCATCAGCAAATGAGGGGAAATAGCAGTAGATGGGTAGGTGACAGAGAGAAGGGATAATGGGTGGTAAAGTCTAATGGCATAAACTTCAGACAGGTAAGACTTTTGAAAGAGGATTGAAGAGAAATTAGAAGGTGAGCTGGAGAGACACATAATCCACCTCTGGGTTAGGGGATCTTGGGGATATGAACAGAGTTGTTACTCAAAGTATTTAACAACTCATATGAAATGGTAACCTGCTGTTGTAGGTCTTCCATCAGAAGCAGGATTCTGGGGGCCTTTTGTGAAGCTAGATATTAACTCTTTAATCTCTTGATCGTAACCAATTGTCAACCGGTTGAGAGGTATTTTGATACGTTAGCAACTGCCATAGCCATCCTTTATACTGGCTGAAACTAGACTTAAGTATGAGAATATAGGGCCATGTGTGGTGTCTCAGGCCTGTAATCTCAGTGCTTTGGTAGGCCAAATGGGAGGATTACTTGAGGCCAGGAGTTCTAGACCAGCCAGGGCAACATAGTGAGACTTTATGGAAAAAAAAAAAAAAAAAAAAAATGTGAAAATATAACCAAGCTTCTCTTTATAGGATACTGGGAAAACAGTGTTATTAGGGCTCAGCCTCTGAAATTCAGGTTAAATCTTACTTTCTTTGTGTTTTCAAATTTTAGTTTGGTGAAAGGAACACTCAGAGAAGAGACTATAATGGAGTTTGCTGGGGATAGGGAAGATGAGAGATGGGGCAGATTGGTCTTCTGGTGATGATTGAGGAAAAGAGGGCTGTGGAGCATGCTAGGGTTAGTCCGGGTGATGTCTTGAGGGAAATTGGGTAGGGACCATGTGGCAGCTCCTGTTGCGTAGTGGCCAGGGGTGAGCAAAAGCCTTCTTAGAGTGTCTGTAGCCCAGGTCATCTCCTGAAGACGTAGTGGCCAGTTGGAGTATAGAGGCCTTCTTGGCGACCAGCTGCTTTTTGGTGGCTAATATCATGAGGCGCTCTTAGGGCCTCTTCTCAGCCAGGATGGTGGAGTAACCCTTGGGGGAGAGAAAGGGGTCTTCTGTTTGAAGAACTAGGGACTGCCGCTCCCCGGGAGCAGTCATCTTAGCAACTCTTCCTCCAAAATGGATTTGGACTTTGTGCTGTCCCCTGTGTTATGACTGTCGTTGTCTTAGTATGGACTCTTAGGAGTTGCGTCCAGTCTCCTGACTGCCCTGAATCCAGTCTTCTGATTTCCTTACTCCCAGATTCACATTCTTTTAGTTTATCTCTCAAGACTGCTCTGGAAAATTAGGAATGAGGGAATGGTCTTTTAAGTTCAACCATGGTTCTATCTAATCCTACTAGGAATGTTGTGAAGATGAATGTAACACATATAAATTGACTAGCACAGTCCTTATAACACAGTATGTAGCCAAAGCATATGCTTAAAAGCCTTTGTGGACAATCCTTTGTCTAATGACAAAGTTCAAATTCCTTTAACTCATATATAAGATTTCCAGTGATTTTTCTGCCTTGCTCCATTGAGTTTCATCACCTCCTTACTTATGATTACTAATTCCACCTTTTGCCCTAGTCAGACCACACCCTCTTGTTCTTGAAAATGATATATTCTCTCATACCATTATGTCTTTGCTCATAGTTGCTCTGGATACAGTAAACCTTCACTGTTAAAGTTAAATATTGCCTTCCATAGAAAGCTCCCCTGATGCTTCCTGCCTTCTCTTTCCTTCAGGGGTAAGTACTCCCTTAGCCTCTTATTCTTATTTGTATCATTTGTGTTTGTGTTAGAATGCTCCTCTCTAAGCTATTAGTTTCTTAAAGGCAGAAACCAGTAAGTGATTCATCTTTGTTTGCCCATGGTCTAATACAGTAGGTGCCCCACAAATGTTTGTTGAGTAAATTAAAACTCACTGCATATTTGAATTTCCATGTTGCCTTTGTTTGGTTAAATCTAAATTATATTTTATATGTCTTTTTTTCTTTTTTTCACTTCTTTTTTTTTAAAAGTGCAGGAAAATTTTCTAATGAAGTAGTGGATGAGTGCAGGAAAAAACTAATGTCCGTGTAGTTATTTAAGATGGGAAACAGACTTCATCCTGTGTTCTTTTCCTTCTACTGAATGACTTTTACTGCTGGATTTATCCAGTGATTTTGCTCGCCATTGCCATTGTTTTTTGGTGAATTGTAATCATTAACGTTTTTCAGCGGTACACCAAAGAAATGCAAACAAATGTGATTTTCTGGTTGTTTAATTGGGCATTTTCTAGTGCCTACTTAAAATTGTAGGATTGGAGTATGGAGCCTTCTAGAATATTGGTTAAAAGTCTAGTCCTTTAGGTCTCTTCAAATGTTGGTCTTCTTGGGCCAGGCGCGGTGGCTCACATTTATAACCCTAGCACTTTGGGAGGTTGAGGTGGGCGGATCACCTGAGGTCAGGAGTTTGAGACCAGTCTGGCCAACATGGCAAAACCTTGCCTCTACAAAAATACAAAAATTAGTTGCGTGTGGTGGCACATGACTGTAATCCCAGCTTCTTGGGAGGCCGAGGTGGGAGAATTGCTTGAACTTGGAAGGTGGAGGTTGCAGAAATCATGCCACTGTGCTCCAGCCTGGGCAATGGAGTGAGACTCTGTCTCAAAAAAAAAAAAAAAAAAAGTTGGTCTTCTTGATCCTACATGAACTAATTAATTCTGTATTCCAAAGAATTAAGATAATGTAAATCAGATGGCAGCAAAATGAATCAGGTAAGAGTGGGAAGGGCAAATGCGAAATGAGGGGGCAGGAGTGAGTCACTCTTTAGTGTAGATGGATAGGGAATGCTGGAAAGGGGAGGGTGAAGGTGGGTTGTGGGTTGTGGGAGAGTCTGAGCAATAAGGAGATGGTGTAGCATGGGTAAAGGTGGTTTGAGCAACACAGTGGTTAGCATGCTCTGTGGTTAGCATGCTCTGCATGAGTGACCAAGCAAGGCCCATTTTGGCACTTGAGACGGGGTCACTGACCCTCGTTCCCTGGTTCTCATTGTAAGGTTAACCAAAGATGCAGTGTATGCTTTTATATTTTGAGATTAGGGTATCATTCTAGAAGGGACACATTCTTGAGAAATAGCTTGATTTCTTTACAAAAAAAAAAAAAAAAAAAGAAAACCTGACTCCTAGACTATTTCCATGGCATTTTGTTGTTTTTATTAGTATTTTTTCCTAAGGTACTTAGATGGTGTCCAGAGTTTGTGATAGAGCCAGAAAGCAACTCCCCACCTTCTCTGAACTAAAAATAAATACCAAGAAGTACTATTCTAAATAGAGGACCAGAAACTACTCATATGGGTCAAAGTTGTCCCAATGACTTGGGTTGACTCAGGTCACAAACCTTTGCTCAGGCTTCTTACAGGGAATATTTTTAATCTGCCAACTGACAGACTACTAGAGATAAAGGTATAAACGTTGGACTCCACATGATTAGAGCCTGACCTGAAGTGAAAATCCTCTTGCCTCCTTCTGACCTCTGTAACAGGTAACCTGTGACCCGGAAATAGATCTGCATTAGATGTTGGGCTTGATATGGATTTATTGTTGATAGAGCACTCTGAAATAAGAGTGTCCATTCTATTTGAGTGAATGTTTATTTGGTTGAAAGATGCTAGAGATATGTCAGAAGAGGCTGCCTGCCTGTGTCTTTTCAGGGTAACAATGGAATTTATTTCCCTAACCTGTGAGTGTTAAGTGTACCTGGTTGTTCAGAACGAAGTGCTGGTTAGGCCAAAGCAGGGTTGTGGCCCGATGGAAATTGGTTGCTTTTGCTCTCTCTTGTAACAATAGTCTTCTATATCCCGATTCTACGTGCAAATGTGCACGATGTGTGAAAAGGCCAGAGCTTATTGTAGATGCTCAGTAATGTTATGTATTAGCAGTGGGAGTTGTTGGATAGCAGATGTATTTTTGTGCTTCATTTACATGACCTCAAATTCTCAGTATAACTTGTGACAAAGGTGAGATTTTATAAATGAGGAAACTAAAGCTCATAGTCACATAACTAGTTAGTGGCTAAGTTAGAATTCACCCAGGGCTGTCTGTGTCTTCTGTCTCCTACACTGGCCGCCTCCTGTACTGAATGTTCTCCTGGGGGTCATTGGTGTCATTTGAATATGCCAAGGACAGCACCCTGTGACTGGCAGGTCCCTGGCTGTGCCTGTAGGAGTAGCTGTGTTCCTGCAGGCAAGTACTAAATTATCACAGGGGGAGAGAGAGGGAATGTTGACCCCCAGTTTAGGATGGTCTGTTTCTTCTCTGTGCATCCGTGGACCTCCTTTAGGGCCTGGCACAATGGAGGGGCCCCCTGGGTGTGTTAACTAAAGAGATTCTGTAGTTATGGAGTTGAAATTTGGGAAACACCAAATTCCAGGAAGGTCGATCAGCTTTGCAGTTTCTGGTTTGATTTGTTGTTGGGATTTCCAGTGTTGCATTAAAACTGTAAATCCCTGAGAGGCTGTAATGTGCAATAACTAAAAATGTAGGGCAAGTTTAGGTGCAGCTTAACTCAAGCTTAAATGGTTATTGTGTCCCTTGCTCAAGGCAAATTCATTTTAGTTAGGGTGGAGATTTTTTCAGAATGAGGTAGATAATTCTGTGGCATTTTCCAGTTCTTACTCAAAGATTCCTAATACATTGTAAAGGCAAACTATTCTTTTTCTTTTTTTATGTGGGTCTTTTACTGTAGTTCATTAAAGATGAGAAAAGTTGTATAACGGGAAAATCACTCAAGTAATGGTCAGATGATATGGGATTTGGTCAAATGTCAGCTATCCATCTGCATGGTGCTCCTTGGAATTCTTTTTTTCAGGTCTCTTTCTATTATATGCGTGCACACACACATTTTTTTTTTTCTAATTACAAGAATAATTCATGCTTATTTTAGAAATCTAGAAAATAATGCATACAAGGAAGAAAATAAAAATGATTCATAATACTACCATTCAAAGATGAGATTTTTAACATTTTTGAGTATATTCTTCTAGCCTTCACTTGTGAATATATATGTGTGTGTATACACATATACTTTAAAACAGAAATATATATATGTATATGTATACACATACAGAGACACTGTTTTATTTACTTTTGTTCTCTTCATAATTAATTTTCTACTTGTCCATTACCCCATCTCTATCCAGAGTGTAATTAACCCGGAAAAGACTAATTCCTACAAGGTAAAGAAATTCTAGAATGTCTAATTTATTTAAGGGTGTCCACTTATTTTTAGACTTTTCTTTATTATGATTCTTTTCAGTATGGAAGTGTTGCTTTTTCAAGTCAGAGTGGGTTAAGGGGATGTTGATGGCAGTCATTTGGCATGGTGAGTGACTTACCCCTACTGTCCAGTTTAGATGGGAAAAATGGCAGAAGGCCTTGGAGTGCCAAAGGCCAGGGTTATGGGTCCAGCGGTGCCATGAAAAAGGGAATATAGGCCAGGTACGGTGGCTCATGCCTATAATCCCAGCACTTTGAAAGGCCGAGGTGGGCAGATCACGAGGTCAGGAGATCGAGACCATCCTGGCCAACATGGTGAAACCTACTAGAAACTACTAAAAATACAAAATTAGCTGGGCATGGTGGCGCGTGCCTGTAATCCCAGCTATTCGGGAGGCTGATGCAGGAGAATCGCTTGAACCAGGGAGTCTGAGGTTGCAGTGAGCCGAGATCGTGCCACTGCACTCCAGCCTGGTAACAGAGCAAGACTCCATCTCAAAATAAATAAATAAATAAATAAATAAAATAAAAAGGGAATATATAGACGATCTCAATCTTTTATTTGAGGACACTGAAGTCCAGGGAAGTTTGTTCAGGCTGAGACTATCGTAGGGTAGACTGACATTGCTGAGTGCCCATTCTGTGATCTCTGCAGAGCACTTGGCTGCCACTGAGTATTATCTGAAAAGCACGCCATGTTGCTGGTAGCTGCTAGACGAATGACCGAAGGAGTAGGCTCAAGTGCACTAGGTGAGGTCAGGCCTGAAGGTCATTGGATTGATACTGGAACCTGGCATTTTGACAGGAATCCTATTAGAAATGCCACTTAGTCACTTGGCTCCTGACTGCTTCATGGTAGGAACAGAGGCTCAAACTATGGCCAAAATTTTTTGGATTAAGTTTAAGTTTTACTTAATATTATCCCAATTTTATCTCAGACATTTTCAAAATTATTTCAAAATTTATGGTTGAAGAGAGGCTGTTGAGTATAAATTGCTAATGTACTCTGCTGAATTCCATCAGCTATGTGATTTGACTGACAACAGTGCGATCCTAGCCCACTGGGGTCTGGTGAATTGCATCTGCTCAGCCAGAGTGTTCCTTGAGCTGGAATTGAAATGAATGGCCCTTTAGTTTCCAGTGTGATGCCAACACTCAGGCAATTGACTTTTCCTCTTCAGGCTCCAATAGGGGGAAAATTATGAAATAAAATGGGGATAGGCCAGGCATCCTCAAGATTCAAACCCATAAATATAAATAAGTGTAATTAATCATATGCAGTCTCTCTTGCCTATTAAATCTATACTCAACTGGGTCAGTAAGCTTCACACAGCTCTCAGCTTCCTGGCCTGTGGTTAGTGGGAAATGTTCTGGGTGCCTCAGCCTTTTGAGATGTGACATAGGGTTCTTTTCTAATACGGGTCCAGAATCAGTTCAAATTATGAGTTGTGGGGCAAGAAAAGTCACCTGCAAACAACCCCAGCCCAGGGGGAAATAGAAATACAAAAAAGATTTCTGCTGTTGGCGTTTAAGAGGCTCTCTTAGTTGACACTGTCTGTTCATTGTTACTAGCCTGTTAGACTGAATGAGATGAACAGTCTTTCAAGTATGTAAGTTCAATACATATTTACATTCAAGTTTATCCCAAAAGTATTTGTTTCCCTGTTATAGAATCTTGTTTTTGATTGCAGTTGGCATTTTTGCTTGTTTTCTCATTTAATTTGTTAACTCTTTCCCCCTCTCCCGTTGTGTCCTTTTTTCTGTACTTGCATCTACTCATTATGAACATGGCTAATGGTATCCTAATGAAAAAACAACTCTCTCTCTCTCTCTGTCTCCTGGGGGTCATTGGTGTCATTTGAATATGCCAAGGACAGCACCCTGTGACTGGCAGGTCCCTGGCTGTGCCTGTAGGAGTAGCTGTGTTCCTGCAGGCAAGCAGTAGATTATCACTCTCTCTCTCTCTCTTTTTTTTTTTTTTTTGAGAGAGAGGGTCTCACTCTGTTGCCCAGGGTGGAGTGCAGTGGTAAGATCTCGGCTCACTGTAGCCTTGACCTTCCAGGCTCTACTTTTACTCTTATTACCCTAAAAGGCATCCTCTGTACTGCAGCTAGGGCATTTCTTCCTTTCTTTCTGAAATATAAATTTCATTATATCATTGTACTGATTAAAATCCTCCACTGACTTTTTCTGTTTATTTATGAGATAGTGTCTCACTTTGTCACCCAGGTTGGTGTGATCATGGCTCACTGTAGCCTCCAACTCCTGTGCTCAAGCAATCCTCCTGCCTCAGCCTCCTGAGTAGCTGGGACTTGTTACCATGCCCGGCTCATTTTTTCTATTTTTTGTAGGGACAGAGTCTCACTGTGTTACCTAGGCTAGTCTCAAACTCCTGACCTCAAGCGATCCTCCCACCTTGGCCTCCCCAAGTGTTGGGATTACAGGCATAAGCCACCACATCCAGCCTATGTCAGTTATCCTCTAACCTATTATTTCATCTTTATTTGTTCCTAGTAATTCTCACTTTCTAATATTTAATTTTTATATTTGTCTACATGTTTATTTTTGTCTCTTCCAATCCATGAGAGTAGAGGAATTCCCAGGCCTTGGAACAGTGCTGGGGATCTACCAGGCATTCAGTCAGTCCCAGTTGAATGAATGTATGTTACCTGAACCAATGCTTCTCCTCCTGTCTTCTCCACTTGGGTAGGTCCTTCAGGGATACTTTCCTATTTGATGGAACTCTTGCTTTGGTTATATTCTAAGACATTACAATTTTAATCTTTCCTTTGCTAATGGCATGTTTTTAATAAGCCAGTTCTCAAGGAATTTTCGTTTTTTAGAAGCAGCAGATGGGTTTTTTGGGTCCATTTATCTGCAAACATTTCTTTAAATCAAGGAGAGCACAGAAAAACTACCCATTGGGTAGTTAGTTTCATTCACAGCGTGTATAGCAAAATCCAGATGTTTTATGGTAGGCTCCACTAACCTGAAACACATAAAAGAAGGGGGTAAAAATGTCCCTGAAAAGTTAGAGCCAGAACATTGAAAACCAAGTGTTAAAATTCTAGTAAGTAGCTCCTTTAGCCTTGCTTAGAGCTATTTACTTGTATTTGAAACACAGTTAACTAACTTGGCTCTCATTTTTCTAACCACAGTGGTAACAATGATAAGTTAATGGGTGCAGCACACCAACATGGCACATGTATACATATGCAACAAACCTGCACATTGTGTACATGTACCCTAGAACTTAAAAGTATAATAATAATAAAAAAAGAAGTGATCTCAAAGATAAACAGGGAAGATTATCATCAGCCTGATAGTTTGGAAGAAACAGGAAAATTTTATAAAGCTGAGAGAGGAAAAATTCATACAGGAACAGACTGGGGCTTGGGACCACAAAGTAAAGGAGTTAATAGTGTTATCAATCCTACTATTCCTGAGGCCATCACCTTATCATAGCATGTACATATGGATGGCTGTGAGTCATCAATAATTGAATTCATGGTTAATATTCTTTATTTAAGAAGCCAAAGTGTGACTTACGTTTTTGAAATATAGTATTTTAACCCAAAAGAATACAGAATTTTTTTTTTTTTTTTTTTAACTGTGTACTCCACTCAGATGTAAACTCTTGGAATGCAGGGATTTTTTTGTGTGTGTTCTCAGTTGTTTGCTCAGTGCCTGACACATGATGGATGATCAGTAAATAATTATTGAATAAAACCATGAATGCAAATTTTAATTATCTAGCAGTGCTCAATAAATAGGACATTAAGAGAATGCCACGTTTAATGCATGAGGGTTGTTTTCCCCTCTGCATCTATTGAATGAGGAAAAACCATAAAGCAATAAACTTTTAAAGTTAAAATAGCTTTGGACATTTTGAAGGCTAACTCATATATAGTTGGAGTGAGGATCAGCAAGTTCAAGTGATTTGCCTGAAATCACAGAGGAAGTCAGTGGAAGAGACAGAATTATAAGGGAGTCTTTCCTTCCAGAATACCCCCTGGTGATTTTCTTTTTTAATTTAGAGTTTTAGGAATACAATATAGAGAATTATATATTTTTGGAAAAGAATATAGAGTTCTTTTTTTTTTAAAAAAAAAAAAGATCAATGACAGCTTTAAAAGGAAAATTGAGTGGAACCCTTTATTTTCTCTATTTATGCTATATAAATTTTAGACCTGTCATCTCTGTGGTATTAGCTGTGTAATGTTGAAACCCAGCATCTTACGCACAATGACTAGACTATAGTACTTGAATGCTTTTCATGAGGGGGTGTACCAGCCCTTTTAAAAAGAAAAGAAATATCTTTTTCTTTAGTTTGGAAAGGATGCATCATTCAACTGGGGAGAGTAAGATCTTATGACCAAGACCATTTTAGCCAAAATGACTGAGATAGAAATACAACTTTCGTTATTATTTTTGCGTCGGTGAAGGAAAACAGAGTATATTTTCTTCACTTTTTTTGATGTGGGGATGGAGCATTTAGGAAATACATTGTTTTCACATACTTTAAATGGGAATTTTGTTAGCAGTATGAATTACTTCAATCTGTTTCGCTCATCTGATTCTTATTTCCTTAATGAGTCAGATATTTTTAGGAAGTGGAATCAGTAAGCTAAATATTCTAATACGTGATTATTTTGACTACAGTACATCTCAGGTTTCCTTTCTCATATATGCATTGTATCTGTGCTTTGGCTCTTTGTTGTAGTTCCATTTATACTTGTGGATTATTAGATGTATGAGGAGTAAATTTTACATGTAAATTTCAACAGGTTATAGGAGAAAAAAGAGTACAGGATGGAAAAAGTAGTCAGCTTTGTTTCCTAGGGATCTTCTCACTGTCAAGGAAACAGAGTGACTGGCCCAGCGCACTTCTTGGTCTCTTATAACTCTCAGTCACCGCTAATACCTTACATATATGTGGAGTGATGTTTGTAATAGAGCTGTATTCAAATTGAGAACTTTCTTTTACAATGTGCAAGTAAATTAACTGAAGTTATTGTGCTATAACTAATTATTATTGAAAACTCAGTCATAATTAAAAAAATAAGCTCAGGATTTCTTAAGCCATCTTCAACAGATATTTCCCCAAATACATTTCTAATGGCATATAATGCAATTGCAACAGGAACTTTTGAAAGAATTGGTACATTTTCTTTTTTTTTTTTTTTGAGACCGAGTCTTGCTCTGTTGCCCCGGCTGGTATGCAGTGGCACAATCTTGGCTCACCGCAACCTCCACCTCCTGGGTTCAAGTGATTCTCCTGCCTCAGCCTCCTGAGTAGCTGGGACTACAGGCACCTGTCACAACGCCTGGCTGCTTTTTGTATTTTTAGTAGAGATGGGGTTTTACCATGTTGACCAGGCCGGTCTTGAGCTCCTGGCTTCAAGTGATCCACCTGCTATGGCTTCCCAAAGTGCTGGGATTACAGGCGTGAGCCACCGTGCCCTGCCATTTTCTTCTTGAGTGATAAAAATAACAAACACTAAGAAAATTAAAGTCAGATTTTCAGTTTTGAAAGCTTTTCAGTTATGTTTGTGCTTATTACATTGGAAGCCTAGTTCTCTTCAGATGTAATATCTTCTACATCTGTGCTATTTTAAAAAGAAGAGATTTTAGAACAATAATCTTGAAGTTTCTTAAGATTTTTTTTTTTGTCTTCAAAGAAAAATGCCTAATTTAGTAGATAGTCTTTCCTAATTCATAGTGGTATATTTCACATAAATGTACGCTGTTTAAAAACAACAAAACAGATGTCTGATTAAGATCCAGGTAAATGGAAACTTGATTATCTGAAGCACCCTTTTCTCTGAACATGTTATTTAATTGAAATTGTTTTATGGCATATTTCTTCTGAACAGAGTTAAAGTTCATTATTGCCCTTATATATATAAAACCATTTAATCTGATTCACAGTGCTTCAGCAGTATTTTATAACATCTAAGGCCTTTTTAAAGCACTCTAATTTATATGGTGAAGTGGACTTTCTCTTCTTTCTTTTCTTTTCTTTTTTTTTTTTTTTTGAGATGGAGTTTTGCTCTTGTTGCCTAGGCTGCAGTATAGTGGCGTGATCTCGACTCATTGCAACCTCCACCTCCCGGGTTCGAGTGATTCTCCTGCCTCAGCCTCCCAACTAGCTGGAATTAAAGGCATGTACCATGCTCAGCTAATTGTGTATTTTTAGTAGAGGCTGGGTTTCACTATGATGGTCAGGCTGATCTCGAACTCCTGACCTCAGGTGACCCCCTCACCCTGGCCTCCCAAAGTGCTGGGATTATAGGCATGAGCCATCATGCCCGGCGTGGACTTTGTTTTCTTGCAAAACATTTTACAGTATGTATTCAACAGCCATGATTGTCGTTACTCTGTAAGGCTTTGTTAGTTTTAATAAATTTTGAGGGAAGGCTTGATATGTTTTAATCTTAAGACAGACATTTAAAACTCTTTGATTTGCAGCTTATTTTCTAGCAAGGTAAAGGACTTCCTTTCTTCCTTCCTTCCTTCCTTCAAGGTAAAGGACTTCCTCCCTCCCTCCCTCCCTACCTTCCTTCCTTCCTTCCTTCCGTCCTTCCTTCCGCCCTTCTCTCATTCTATTACCTGTGCTGGAGTGCAGTGGTGCCCTCACAGCACACTGCAGCCTTGAATTCCTGGGTTCAAACAATCCTCCCACTTCAGTCTCCTGAGTAACTGGTACTACAGGCATGCGCCATCATGCCCAGCTAATTAAAAATATTTTTTTGTAGAGACAGGGTCTCACTTCCCAGGCTGGTCTTGAACTCCTGGCCTCAAGGGATCCTCCTGCCTGGGTTTCTCAAAGTCTGAGATTATAGATGTTAGCCACCCACCACTCCAGGCCTTTTTGTTGTTTTGATCACTGAAGTAGATTCTATAACAGCATGTAAAATGTAAAAGAGCATTTATGCTGCCAAAGGAATGTCAACCATTATCTTAATCCAATAAAGGGTTAGTAAAGGGGCAGAAAGACTGAAAGAAGCACAGGACTAGTATAGTCTGTTTGACTAATGAACTTCTTTTGAATGTTATCAGTGCATGTGTTTCATTGATAACATTCCTGCCTCCTCAAGGCAGATTTAAAGCTTTTTTCCCCTGTTGTGCTATCTCTTTTTCATGCTAAGTCAACCATTTCTTGTTAGTTGATATATAAATGCAAGCTTGTTTAATTCCATACTAGGCATGTTATCTACTCAGTTCTTTAACCTGACTTGTGTTTTTATAAGGGATTGGCATTTTTGTGAAGGAATGCTTCAAGTTTTCACTTGGGAGGAACATTTTATTTTGGGGCTCCTAGGGTTACCCTCAATTATGCATATGGTAGGCAAAGAAGGCAGAAATGTATTTTAATGGAATATTAAAGATGGGATTGTACAACTTTAAACACAAATCCGTGAATATATCTAGAGTGATACAGAATATATATTAACTGATTTTAAAATGAATTTAAAATGGAATACAAATTCACTTGGATGCACTAACTATAGTTCTTTATGACTTTTATAGCAATTGTATGGAAAGCAAACATAATAGAAAGTACTCTATTATGGATTAAGCTGTGATTATTTGCACTTAATGCATATAATGAGCTTCATTGATTTCTTGTAATTCTATAGTGAACCTCATGAAATAAAGAAAAAGGTCAAATTTGTGACTATAGTTCCAGTGTGCATTTTAGAAATGTTAGAAAGCATATTATATGGCAGTTGCCTTGGAAATGGCGTATATTTTGTAAAAAATTGGGTCTTAAATAATACATCACTACTAGAGTGCAAACATATATCCATGTGTTCCTCTAAGGCTCCCTCCCTTTCAATCCTTTTTTGTTTTAGGCGACTTTGTGAAATAAATGCTCGATTAACAGTTATGACATTATATATTAAACTTAACCCCCCCATCACACATCAGAAATCCTCATGTAATAATGTTTGAGATAAATTTTTTATAAACAGCGACTTTTAACTGGCTCACTTTAAATAGTTATTGACCTTATTTTCTCCTTCTTTTGTACCTTTTACTTGCATTTTTTGAACTCTGCCCCTGAAACCAGCTCAACCCGTCTCTTAAGCCAACTTCTCCTGTCAAGCTTCCAGGCTCCTGCCCTCCTTTGAGGCTGAGAAGTGGTCCTGGGCCAACCTCTTTCTCAGTCATCCATAGCTGTGGGTTTGCTTCTAAAATGATATAACTGACATAAAGGTGACCCAGGGAGACAAATAATTTTCTAGCTTTCAACTACGTGAATTGGTATAAATATAGTGTTTATTTTCTTTCACTTTCTCTTCGCTTCCTGATTTTTTTTTTTTTTTTCCTCATTCTTCTTTATGGAAATACTCTTCCTCTGTTCAAATTGTTTACTTTCTCTTGGGGTGGGCCTTTCTGGCAGTAATTGCCTGGGGAAATAAATGGATTGGAAGTGAAAGAACCTGCCCTTCTTGGAAGCAGACTGGCCTTTTGATAGGTGTGGAAGTCAGGGACAGAGCTAGAGTCTGGATGCCTTCCCAGCAATGTGTGAGTGTGTTGCTTTAGCTTCTTCCACCACAGTCCAAAATTTTGTGTATTTAGAACCTGAGGATTATGTTTCACACATTTCTGTTGACTTTTATTTGGTTCTTTGATTTATCTTGCATTATCAGGATAATGGTTTTCTCAGTGACTTCGGAAAAGCCCTTTTGTTTGTTATTTGATATTCTGTTTAGTGTATATATTCTTTACAACTATAGGTTGTTATTGTTGTGTTTGTGTATTTTTGCTTTTGATATAATAGAGGAAAGGCTAAAGAAGGTGACGGAAGGATAAAAGTGTCTTTTGTTTTCTTAGGACTTGATACATTCACTTCTTTCCATAGGGATTGTCTTTCGTGAAGAACCCTTGGGTCAATTTCCTGTCCCGTCTTGGCCTAAATCCTTTTTAAAAGCAACAACAAAAAAGGAGAATTCACTTTCAGTTTACAGACTACACCTCCTCTCTATTTCCAGAGAACAGGCTATGTGACTCTTCTGTTTGACTATTTTGTTCATTTAGGTCTGACAGCTTTCAAAAAGTACACTTGAGGGCTCTCTGTGTGTTTCTGTAGGAATCACACGTGTAAGATATATGTGTGTAAGTCCTTCTCTGCTTGGCTGGGGGGAATGCATTTGCAGGCAGAGTACTAGTCATGATCCCCACGGTAAAGTAAACCTTGGGGAAAGGGTAGTACATGGTGTGCTTTGATTGTTACTTGGTGTGTCTGAACTATGAGATACCTCCTTCAAGGGGATTGTACAAAACATTTGTTATCACATTAATTGGAATAATAAAAGGTTTGCTTGCTAAAACACATCTAGTTCAAGCCACCCAGAGATCTTGACTTTTATAGTTAAAACGGTGCTGCTGGGAGAGAAGATGCTTTTGAGCTCACTCCTTCTTCTGTTTTATTATGGACTTGCTGTGAAGCTGTCTGATTACAGACTCGTTTGCTAGGACCTTCTCTGATGAGGTTCTGTATGCTTATTTTGTAAGACTCATGCACCTTTCTTCAATAAGTCACTGGATTCGTATGCGAGTGTGAGGCCTGGCCCTCTGAGTTGTGCCTTCCATGGGTGTGACAGTGTGACACGACTCAAAATAGTTGAAGGAGTGGGTTTTGCATGCACAGCTACAGGAGCGGGTGGCTGCACAGATGAAGTGTAAGGAGCATTTGCTACCTTTGGACCACAAAAGGCTTAGGTAAAGGGCTGAGTTGATTAAAGGGCTACCTCTAGGTTACATCTCGGGGTTTTTATTTAATGTTTGAAATGCATTGTACATCTAGATTTCTCAGTGTAGGTGATTGGAAGAGCATGGATCGCTTTTGTTTATTTTTAATTTCTTTTTTCTTTTTAATTTTTCTGGGTACATAGTATGTATACATATTTTTGGGTACATGAGATAATTTGCTACAGGCTTGCAGTGTGTAACAGTAATATCAGGGTAAGTGGGGTATCCATCACCTTAAGCATGTTATTTCTTTGTGTTACGAGCATTCCAACAAACACTCTTCTAGTTATTTTAAAAGGTACAATAAGTTACTGTTGACTGCAGTCACCCTGTTCTATCAAATACTAGATCTTATTCATTCTAACTACATTTTTGTACTCATTAACCATCCCCACCCCAACCTCACTACCATCTCCAACCTTTGGTAGCCATCCTTCTACTTTCTGACTCTTTGTCTCCATGAGTTCATTTGTTTTTATTTTTGGCTCCCACAAATGAGTGAGAATATGCAAAATTTGTCTTTCTGTGCCTTACTTATTTCACTTAACATGATGTCCTCCAGTTTTACCCGTGTTGTTGCAAATGAAATGATCTCATTCTTTTCTTTTTTGAGACGGAGTCTCGCTCTGTCACCCAGGCTGGAGTGCAGTGGTGTGATCTCAGCTCACTGCAACCTCCGCCTCCCAGGTTCAAGTTATTTTTCCTCCTGTCTCAGCCTCCTGAGTAGCTGGGATTACAGGCGCCCACCACCATGCCTGGCCAATTTTTTTGTGTTTTTAGTAGAGACGGAGTTTCACCATGTTGGCCAGGCTGGTTTCGAACTTCTGACCTCAAATGATCTGCCCACCGTGGCATCCCAAAGTGCTAGGATTACAGGCGTAAGCCACTGTGCCCGGCCTGATCTCATTCTTTTTTATGGCTGAATACTACTTCATTGTGTATATGTACCACATTTTTGTTATCCATTTGTCTGTTGATGGACACTTAGGCTGATTGAAAATCTTGGCTATTGTGACTAGTGCTGCAATAAACATGGGCATGCAGTATGGGATGCCTTTATGTCTTGCTGGAGAATATGTGCCCCAAGCCTTGTTGTTGAAATTACTCTTCTGTAATTGATGTTCGAGCTGTACTCTCTGCCCCTCCACTGGTCATGCTTGTAAGGGATACAGAGAAATATGCTTACTTCTATGCTGGTATAAGAATCAAAACCCTGAGAAGTTCCCATTTTTTCCTTAAACTAATGTAGAGCATGGGGATTAGAAAGGTAATTGAGGTTTCTATATAAGAAACCACAAAGATAGGAGAGTTTTTGTAAATATAAAGGTATTACAGGAAAGGGGTCCCCATCCAGATGCCTAGAGAGGGTTCTTGGATCTCATGCAAGAAAGAGTTAAGGATGAGTCTATAAAGTGAAAGCGAAGGAATAAAAGAAGGACTACACAGGGCTGCTGGTTGCCCATTTTTATGGTTATTTCTTGATTATATGCTAAACAAGGGGTGGCTTATTTTACCCAGCTCCTATTCAAGATGGAGTTCCTCTGGTTCACACGCCTCTGACAAAGGGACCCAGGGCTTATTCCACAGAGGAGTGATAAATGTATTTGCATGGATTCTTTTTTTCAACATTTGATTTTTTTTTTTTTTTGAAGACAGGGTTTTGCTCTGTCACCCAGGCTGGAGTGCAGTGGTATGATCATGGCACATTGAAGCTTGACCTCCTGAGCACACATGATTCCTCCCACTTTGGCCTCTTGAATAGCTGAAACTAGAGGTGTGCGCCACCATGCCCAGCTAATTTTTTAAATAGAGATGGAGTCTTGCTTTGTTGCCCAAGCTAGTCTTGAACTCCTGATATCAAACAATCCTCCTGCCTTGGCCTCCCAAATTTCTGGGGTTACAGGTATGAGCCACTGGCCCAGCCTATTTGCATGATTCTTACTTATGCTAAATTTATATTTTGATAAGTAAGGCTGCTGGAAGAGAGAAGATAAGACAGGAAGATGAGGAGGAGAGTGAGTACTGTTTAGAGATTTCAGAGGCCAGAAAGTGCGATCTGGTTCTGGAATAAATTTGCTTATGCATAGTTGCCTTGCCTATGAATGGGAGGAGGCAGAAGTGGTGGGTGCACTCAGGGATTTACATGAAGTAGGATGTGAGGAGTTGTTCTTTGTTAAAAGTCACTGTCTATAATGGGTGCCCTACAAGGACATCTACGAATTCAGCTGAGCCAGATGAGTTGCAGCAGTCAGGTACAAACAAGGGTCAGCAAACTTTGAAAAGTGGCAAATTTAGTTTTTGTTTGCTAGCAGTAAGTACATTTTATTGTGTAGCAATTACATCTGTCAGTTTTAGGCAAAAGTTTCCCAAGTACCTATTACTCTTAGGAGTTTTAGACCCAAATATCCATCTGTTTGCTGTTTTCTGTGAGTAGATGTTCCATGAAGATCTCAAATTTTCTTAGTTGCAAGCTGAGCTTCTCTTCTTCCTTAAGCCTGCTTCTCTTTCTAGATCTTAATATTGAAATGTTGGGGCCATTTTCCAGCTGCCCCAACTAAAACTGCCTACTGTGTTCAGTCTGTTCCTGCTGCCTCCGGTAGTTGGTTGTCAGGTCTTGTCATGCTCTCTAATTGAGTGCAGTCCTTAGAGAGTTTTGCAAAACATCCGCCTCTAGATTTGCACTCTTTAATGTTGCCTTAAACCAGGCTCTCCTCTCACACGGGATCTATTTCATTGCCCTCTAATTGGTCTCTCTGTCTTCTTAAGCTTCAACACAAAAATCTACTTGAGTAGTCTTTACAGAGCATTAGACAAAACATCTTACTTCCTTACTCTACAGCCTCTACTCCCCATTGCCAACAGGATATCCTAGAAATATCTTACTTCATGTGTACACAGTCTTCCTCTCTCTTGCCCCCTGGACTTTTTTTTAAACCCCATTTCTAGCTGCACATCATCTCCAGCCAAACGAGATAACTACTTGTATGCCTAGAACGTACCATGATGCTCCCCTTTCTCCTCCAGTTGTCTTTCTCTATAACGTTCCCTACTCACTCCCCTCCAAATTCTTTTTTTTTCCCCTTCAATACCCTTCTCCAAAATCCTGTCTTCACTGAAGCCTTCTTTAATTCTTTTAGTCAGAGTCAGTTTCTTGCAACATTAAAATTATACAGCACCTTGCTTTTTTTTTTTTTTTTTCCATCAGGCTATTTATAACACTCAGTATAGCACAACTAGTTATAAGACAGAGTTCAGAGTTACAAGATACACTTTGATATTTAATCCTACAAATAGATTATTAATTCCTTGTGGGCAGTTAGTTGATAATCTCACAGATATATTTAGTTGAGCACCATTTGTTTAGGTTTTGCTTAAACAAATGGTGTTCTCCTTGCAAGAATTAGCGCTAGCTCTGGTCTGTGTCAATGCAGCAGCCAGTCCTGAGTCAGCATATATGTGATTTAATTAAAAGGCTATAAAACATGGATTTGAAGCTATGATAAATAAGCTAATTCTATTTTTTAATATTTTTTCCCCTCTGGTTTCCTTGAACATTTATTGCAGAAGTTAGTAAAGATTTGTGTATATTTTTGTTCCCCTTCTTTGCTAGTTTTCTGGTAAAACTGTTACTTAGAAGGAAATAATCTTTTTTTGTTTTGTTTGTAATCATTGTGAAAACGTTTCTCCTTACAATGGTAAATGGGTACATGTTGTCCACAGCATATGGTTTATATCATTCTAAATTTCTTCTTTCAGCATTAAAGTTCTTTTTTAAATTTTTTATTTTTTGAGACAGGGTCTTACTCTGTTGCCCAGACTGGAGTGCAGTGGTGCAATCTTGGCTCACTGCAGTCTCCGCCTCCCAGGCTCAAGGAATTCCCTTGCCTCAGACTGCCGAGTAGCTAGGATTACAGGTGCGTGCCTCAACCGCCTGGCTAATTTTTGTATTCTTAGTAGAGGCAAGGTTTCAGCATGTTGGCCAGACTGGTCTTGAACTCCTGACCTCAAATGATCCACCCACCTCGGCCTCCCAAAGTGCTGGGATTACAGACGTGAGCCAATGTGCCCGGCCCTACAACAAAGTTCTTACATTACTTGGCAGAAGATTACTAGCAGATACTTTTCTAGAGACTTCTTCATTGCCTTGGAGATTAACCCAAATGCCAAGGGACTGAACATTTGGGTGATTGTTTGAGAATAGGTCCTTCTTTTGGGAGTGACAACAAAATATGGTATAGCTTTTGGGGAGAAGTTGCCTTTTGAGACCAAAGGCAGGGCAGAACCACCCAGGGATCAAGAACATAAACTCAGTCTTGTTTTCTCACTTACTAGGCAGTGACTTTGGGGAAATCCCCGATTTCCTCTGAACTACCACTGCCCCTTTTATGAAATTAGATGTTGTGAGGGTGAAATGAGCTGATGTGTATAAAGAATTAAAAGCGCAGTACCTGTTACCTAGTAAATAATAAATGGCAGTGATTGTTATTGTAACATTTATAATAATAACAACAATCATAATGATTATCTTAGGAAAGTCAAGTGAAACTGACTGATTCTTGCCTTTGTTTTTGAGTTAGCCAAATGACCATGCAGAAGTATTTGATCACATTAGAAATAATGAGCCCCCAAGCATACATTACTTTTTGAAATTATTGAAAAAGGAAAACTCTTTATTGATTATAGTTGATATTATTGCTAACTCTGCAAGATGATATGAGAATGTAGTTTTTTGATAGTATTAGTGGCTCATTGGGAAAATGCATGAAAATATCCTCCTTTGCAAGTTTTTGTCTCTGACAAATCAAATTAAAACAATACTAGCAGGTAGGCAGGGAACATAGGGACCCACTCATTTGGAAATACTAGCTTCAAACTTAACTGGCTGAATGAACACCTCTGAGAATGAAACATTTTCATTGACTGTGTTATATATAACATCCCTCAGTTGGCCATGTTGATGTGTGGTATTCTTTGTGAGGTCAGCAGTGACATTATCAACAAGACAGAAGCAGTGATAAGTCAATCAGTCACAACACTCATATCCTAGGGACCACCATGCTGCTATGAGTCAGGCATGTGCATTGTTTAAGGTAAATAGTAAATAGAACTAGGACTTTATTCTGTGTCTCCAGTTGTCAGAGGAACCCAGTTAACCTTGAGATAGCATGCTATCTGGCTGCTAGGGCTTCCATTGTTGTGTGATAGGCACCCATGTGAACATTTACAGCAGTACCTTGATTGGTGATAGTGAGCTATGACAACTGGGTACCTGCTAAGTTAGGGTTTTTACTATCCCAGCAACCTAGGATGTAAGGTTTTGCCTAGGGTTGACTGAATGATAAATGGTGGCCTCTCACCAGCATACACCAACTGTCCTGCATAATTTGGGAAAGAGAAGATGGTTGATATAGCAAAGGGACAGTAAAGAAGAGACCTCCAGCAGCAGAGTATACAAATACCGAGTGAATATTTTCCTGGTAAGAATCTTTACAGGTTTTTTTTAGAGATAGGATCTAGTTCTGTCTCCCAAGTCTGGAGTGCAGTGGCACAATTGCAGTTCACTGCAAGCTCAAACTCCTGGGCTCTAATCCTGGGAAGAATCTTAATTAAGAAGACAAATTTTAGAATTTAGGAGTTTGTCAGGAAGAATGAGATCAGAAGAAAAAAATTTAAAAAATGTCACCACATATCAGTATATAACTTATAGTATCCTAAAATGAGTTTTATATAGAATCATAGTTATCAACTATATTGCAATTCTTTATTTAGGATAGTATGATAATAGATACAGTTTATTCAATGTGGACCCAAATATTTAACTGTATCATAATTTTGTTGAGATACTTTTTTTAGTATCCTAAGTTAAAACTACCTTCATAATAAATTATCTTCTTGAGTTGGGAGGTATCAGTGGAATGTAAGGTGTGTTGTCCAGACAGGCCAGTGCTCTACCCCTACAAGGAAATAGGGTAGTGGCTTCCCTGTTTCCCTGCTTTTGTGAATGGAAAGTCTTAGGCAGGTCAAATTACTCAACTCTAGAAATTTTTTTAGTTGATCACACAGGGTTATCTTTTTATGTTTAACAGTAAAAGCGGACAAAAGGATTTTTGGTGGAATTTTCATTTTTGTGCAATCTTTTTAGTTTCTGAAAAAGTTAAAGAATACTTTTTAAGTCCTCAACAAAACTTTAGAAAATTCCATTATCAGTCCAGTGGTGGAAAACAAGTGAGAGGAAAGAAAGTTAAGAGCTAAGACAACGCAGAACTTGAGAAATATTTAGTGGAGCCCAGTGTGGGGTGGCTTATGTTTGTAATCCTAGCACTTTGGGAAGTCAAGGTAGGAGATTGCTTGAGGCTAGCTTGGGCAACATAACAAGACTTTGTCTCTACAGAAAAAAAAAGAAAAAGAAAAAGAAAGAAAGAGAGAGAGAGAAAGAAAGAAAGAAAGAAAGAAAAGGAAAGAAAGGAGAGAAAGAAGGAAAAATCAGCCATGCATGGTGGCATGCACTTGGTAGTATGAGCTACTTGGGAGAATCACTGGCCTAGGAGTTTGATTTTACAGTTAGCTATGATTGAACCACTGCACTCTGGCCTGGGTGACAGAGCCAGACACTGTCTCTACAAAATGAGAGAAAGAAAAAAATATAAATACAGTGAGCACAAATATACAGTGAGTGCTTGATCTGGAGGGTTTTCTCTTAAAATGTTGGTGTCATGCAACTCTGGCTAGAAGAAAACTTTTCTTTTTGTTGTTAAGTTCCCCCAGTGAAAGGAATTACAGCAGGTTAAATTGGTCAGTTTGTGAAAGCATTAAGGCGTTAATACCTCTGACTTCTTATCTATAAAGTCTACTCTTTTTTTTCCTTTTTTTTTTTTTGGAGACAGAGTCTAGCTCTGTCACCCAGGCTGGAGTGCAGTGGCGTGATCTCGGCTCACTGCAACCTCTGCCTCTTGGATTCAGACCATTCTCCTGCCTCAGCCTCCTGAGTAGCTGGGATTATAGGTGCCCACCCCCACGGCCTCCTAAAGGGCTAGGATTATGAGCGTGAGCCACCATGCCCAGCTGACTCTTTCAATGATAGAAATATACCTGTGCTGGCTTTTGGCTGTAGTGAAAACTTCATTAGAAAGGGAGAAACTTGGGAAGGGAGTTGTACCACAATTTGAATTAAACACTTGCCAAATAACCTGAAGCAGGCTGATGTTTATTGTCCTGTTGAGTGACCCAAGACTTCTTTCTGCTGGTTCTCCTTGAGGAGAGGATTAGGTGTTGAACAAATTTACAAGTATAGCATGCAGTTTTGTCAAATACCCAGTGACACTTCTTTTCACAGTTCTCTTGACTTTATACTGTTTAAATATCCTCAGTTGTCTCTTAATTTGCTTTTCTTTCTTTAATTCCTATTGGATCAGAAAGTAACTTTTTTGTAATCAGTTTCCTTGTCTAGAATTTTTTGGCTATTTCTTTTGAGTTGCAGTATGCACATTGGTTTGTTAGTAGTTTCCTTATTTTGTGTTTTCTTTTCTAGTTTAACATGGTTTCATAATCTACACAGTGTCTTTTTCTTATTGGGATGGTTATGCGATAACTATCCCAATTAACTTCTTTTTGTTTTTTTTTTTTTCTTTGTAGGCTAAAAAATGGCATTTCAAAAGGCAGTGAAAGGGACCATTCTTGTTGGAGGAGGTGCTCTTGCGACTGTTTTAGGACTTTCTCAGTTTGCTCATTACAGAAGGAAACAAGTAAGTAACTGTACTTGTGTTGATTACAGTATGCAACTTAAATCTGCTAAAGAACTGTCTATGGGGAGTGTGTGCACTCACGGTTTTGTTTAGAAAATACTTGTGAAGTTTCTCAGTTTGATCTGAAAGATACTAATTTAGAACAGTGCCTTAATGATCCTGGAGAACTGTGTGTATCTCCTTTTTTAAAAAGTGAATTTCTTTTTCAGGAAGCATTATTTAGCCTCTGTTTTGGCTCTTTGGTTTTTAAAAGACTGCTTCATTTATGAGTGCCAGGGTTTCTTCATTTAGACTTCCTTGTCTAATTCATTGAAATGTCTAGATACCTTCTATGTTCCTGCCAAAAGTTTTTGTCTTATTAGAAGGCAGGCAGCTGAGAAAGGAAATGGAAAAGAAAAGGCCCAACTGAATCCTGGTTTTATTTCTTCAAGGTTTAGTTATGTATGAAGTATTACTTTGTATAAGGTAAAAATTTTAATGGAGGAAAGCCATGAAAATAAGGGTTGGTAAGAAGTTTCCAAATATTATAAAGTGTTCAGTTTCTTTTCTTTCTTTTTTTTTTTTTTTCCTTTACCTTACAACTGTGACTTCCCATAGTTCAAATTGATGCCAGGAAATAATTTTGCTGAATGGCTTTGTTCTTTTTTGAGGCTTGAAATGCTGGCAACCACCTTAGTAGTTAGTATCAGTCTCTTGTTCCCCCTCTCCTATGTCATTAGGACATTTTGTGATACTAGCTGTGTAGTGCATTTCTTTCTCAAAGATGAAGGTGAAGGAATTTGGTAAACAATTTGTAACCGAGTGATTCATTTTATACATTTTTGTGGCTGCCTTTAAGCCATGGTTTGTCTTATACTTCTTGTTTCTGTTTCTTTGTGCTACAAGGTGGCAGAGCCAGGCGCATTGCTTGCAATCCCATATCCTGAATGAGGATCACTTTAAAAACACATATTGTGGCCAGGTTCACTGGCGCAAACCTGAAATCCCAGCACTTTGGGAGGCCAGGGCAGGCAGATCCCTTGAGCCCAGAAGTTTGAGACCAGCCTGGACAATATGGTGAAACCCTGTCTCTACAAAAAAATACAAAAATTAGCCGGGCATGATGGTGTACACCTGTAGTCCCAGCTACTCCGGAAGCTGAGGTGGGAGGATTGCTTGAGCCTGGAAGGTGGAGGCTGTAGTGAGCTGAGATCATGCCACTGTACTTAAGCCTGGGTGACAACGTGAGAGCCTGTCTCAATCAATCAATAAAATAAATACATAAAAACATATTAAGAAGAATTAATTTGCTGGCTTATCATTAAAAAACCCAACAAGCCAATTTTTATGTGATTCCTGCTAAAGATGGGTGATATTGAATAGTCTTTTGATTAGTAATAGTCTTTTGATTAGTATTAGTCTTTCTTTTGCATTCTGAACTGTGAGGACATCACTCTCAATGCATGTATGTTGCAGTTTTTATTTTTTTAATTGACACAAAATCATTATACATATTTATTGGGTGCATAGTGGAGTTTTGATACATACGATGGTGTTATTAATTCACTGACTTGGTATTGAAACTTCCTCATCCACTGATCATGCTCAATGTACTATTTCTTTTAAAAGATTGCCTTGGTTCCTTAAAAGCAGGTGTGAAAAGATGTGGCTTCTGCTGAGGCTATTTCAGAAGCGCACTTCTGTTTGTGACATGGGCATTAAGGGATTAGATTACTTCTGCCATCTTTACCAGTGCTATCTGAAACGATACTGAAAAATGCCAATGCCAAAGGTCATGATATCTAATATGATGAGTTGTTGCTAAATTTATATGTGATTTATATCTTTTAACCACAGTAAGCATGTTCTACTTCAGAGTTTATAGCTTAAATTTGTACCTAGGTAACACTGTTTCATCCCTTTTTTTTGGTTTGAGTTCTCTCTAATAATTGATCTTAAAGAATAGAATAAACAGAAGAGACTCTGGCCCCAAGCATCAAGTTATAGGAGAATTTTATTCAGTAAAATCAAGGCAAAATAAAGACCTGTTGATTCCTGGGACATGTTGTCATTTTATCTTTCCTAAGTTAGATATCCTGACCACCCTAATAGCCAAATAAAATGGATACCAGCAGCTTGAAGTCATTTATAATTTTAACCTGACAAGTTCTGTTGAAAAAAATTACTACAGGCATATGCAATCATTGAGTTGCATAAGAAATCCAACTATATGCATTTCTTTTCTGGTGATTCCTGTCCCTTTAAGATACTGCCATTAGCATGTATTTGGGGGGTAGCAGGTGCGATGTAGCCATAGGGACTGGCAAAAATAAAAAATAAAAGCAAGAATGAGAAGAGGAAACAACCTATTCCAGCCATTGACATAAAATGACCACAGGCCTCCATTAACTCAGCTGTCCTCTCTCAGAAAATATCTGCCAATCAGAGCCATTCTGGGGGGGAATTTTCCTGACTTCAGTAGTCAGAAAAAATCTGCCCTTTGAGATACATTAATTGGCTACATTTTTGTTTGTAGAAGCTAGGGCCTTAAATGTGACTAGGTATGCTCCATTTTTCTGCAGAGTGATACTTAAAGTATTGGCTTGTTACAGGTATATTTACCTACTGTATGTTTATATTTTTTCTAGTTTTCTAAGAAGATTCCAACTGATAAACTGCCTTTTATTAAGAATAAGTTAGTTTGGAAACCCCAAGTTCCTGGTGTCCTAGAGAGCAGCCTATTGACTTTGGTTCTGGCACATTTTGCTGTGTTCTTGCATGCTCTGTCTTCCTGGCCCCTGGCTTGTGCCCGTTTGGTACTCCCAGGACAAAGCTTCTTCCCTGAAATACAAGCAAGGGCTATATTCTAAATACAAATGGATTGAATATAAAAGTTGGTACATTGTTAAAACATGTTTGGTGATGAGATAGTGCTATGAGTGTTTAGGTGCCAGGTGAGCTCCTGAAAACCTTTGAGTCAATTCTATAGTTAAATTACCTTATATTTGTAAAGAAAACGATTGTATATTCTTTAAAAATTAATTAAACATAAGACAGATTGAAATTGAATAAGATGTGGTTTCACTTACCTTGAATGCAGTTGCTTGAATCAGAGCCACTGTCGGTGGAAGAATAGAGGCCTCTGTGGAGACTGGTGTTTCTGGGAGCAGGTTAGGGGTTAGAGGTGGTAGCAATGATGCTTTTGTCTCAATTTACTGCATAGTATGGCTTTTCTTCCATACAAGCATATTATTAACATTGCTATTACTTATGTTTATCAATGATGAATAGTGCCCACTGTTGAGCCAAGTGAACTCTAGAGGTTCATTATTTTTATTTTCTAAGGGAAACAGGTCAGATTTAGAAGAGATAGAAGAATGCGAGGGTTGTTATAGCCTAAGGAGAGGGCAATTATTATGATTATTATTCTTTTGGAGCTGAGCAGCCTAAATCTTCAATTCCAACAAGGAAGTTGATGAGGAAAGGAGATGAAGGTTGGCTGACTTCTTTTGCTTGTGTCCACCTCCAGGGAAGGAGGTTTGTGGCCACAGACAACATCCACATTCCAGGCCTTCCTCAGTTAAGCATCTGAGGACTTTTAGCATGGTCTTAGAGTGGCTTCCTCTTCATTTTCTTGTCCCCTTTTCTTGATTTCCACCCATAAGCAGGTGACAAAGTTTCCACAAAGGGAGCTTGAGTTTTCTTCTCCCCAGACCACTCGTATGCCAAGAAACAAGAGTCTTAGTACTGCAATATTAGCATTTTACCACTCAAAGAAACCAACCCCAACCCCACTGGGAATGGAGCAAGCAGACACCTCTCTGGTGGTGTGGAGATTTTTTAGATCAAGTTGATTGTGATTCACTATTTAGTATAGGTTGGTTTAATAATAAACTTCTAGTTGAAATTTGGAGGTCATCTAGTCTAAGGTCTAGTGAAAGGAAGTAGCACTTCATAGAGGAGTCTCCTTTTTCTAATTCCACGCTGATGGGAGAATGGAGTAGATGAAGAGGAAAATTTAAATTAGGAAAAGGGGTCATGGGATACTTTTAGAACAAGTAAACCTTCTTGAGCAACAGAAGTAGACAGCATTAAAGTCAGGGCTGCATGAGGAGTCCTCAGGAAGAAGGGAAGTTTGGGATGGGAGTGGCCAGGGAGAATGAAACAAGAATAGGGTGGGAAGGAGTGCAGGGATTTCACACAGGGCTATCCTAGTCTTTCTTCATTATAGTCCAGCGGCACTGTTTAAAACTTTTTTTTTTTTAAGTTAACGTTTATTTCATACCTTCTAGGTCCTAACTGGAAAAATCTATGTGATGATGTGGGCTTTTCGTGAACCCCAGTGATGTGGTTGATATGACAAAAATCTATTCAGGTCGGAAGAGTGGTCTTGCTCACATAACACATTCTAGGTTTTTTCCTTCCATGACCTGGTCTGAAGGTGTGATGGCTTTGTGAGCTGAGGCAAAACTTGAGAACCACTGAGAGCTTTCTCAAAGCCCGGATGTGAAAATATTTTTCCCCCCTGCACCATAAATAGGCAAGGAGTGGGCCTCAGAATATGGAAATCAAGATCTCTCTCTCTCTCTCTCTTTTTTTTTCCCCTGACATGGAGTTTCACTCTTGCCTAGGCTGAACTGCAGTGGCATGATCTCAGCTCATTGCAACCTCCGCCTCCTGGGTTCAAGTGATTCTCCTACCTCAGCCTCCCAAGTAACTGGGATTACAGGCACCCTGATTCTAAGAAGATCATTCCTCTCAAGGTCTCTTTTTAATGAGAGGAATGAGCTGCTTAGAATCAGGGAAGTGAGAAATTCTCATTGATTGGTGTGCCATTGATAAGCAACAGAACAAAAAGGCCAAGAGCGTGATCTTTGGAGCAGTCTCTGCAGACTGCCTGCATCTAACACCTAGCTGTACTTTTCTTTTTTTGGGTATGTTTCCTTACCTTTATTTATTTACATATCTATCCCTTTATTTTTATTCGACATGTCATAATTGGGCATATTTATGGAATGCAGAATGATATTTCTGTGCATGTATACAACGTGTAACGATCAAATCAAGGTAATTAGCATATCCATCACCTCAAACATTGATCATTTCTTTGTCTTGTGAACATTAAAAATCCTCTCTTCTAGCTTTTTGAAAATATACACTAAATTATTGTTAACCATATTCAGCCTATAGTGTTACAAAGCCCTAGAACTTATTCCATCTAGCTGTAACTTTGTATTAACCAGCCTCTCCCTGTCTTCCCCCACCCCTTTCCAGCTTTTAATACTAACAATTCTACTCTCTATTTGTATGAGCTCAATTTATTTTAGCCCATAGATATGAGTGAGAACATGAAGTATTTATCTTTCTGTGCCTGACTTATTTCATGTAACATAATGTCCTCCAGGCTCATCCGTGTTGTTGCAAATGACAGGATTTCATTCTTTTTCTTTTTCTTTTTTTTTTTTTTTTTAATAGAGATGGGGTCTTGCCACATTGCCCAGGCTGGTCTTGAACTCCTGTGCCCGGCCTATTTCATTATTTTTAATAACTGAATAGTATTCCATCATGCATACATATACCACATTTTCTGTATCCAGTCATCTGTTGATGGACATTTAGGTTGATTCCATATCTTGGCTATTGTAAACAGCTAGTTCTGTATCTTAATAGCTAAGTGACTATAGGTGATTTTCTTAAATTCTCTCAGCCTCATTTTCTCCCTTCTATAAAATAGGGATAACAGTGGTACTTCCTTTATAGGTTTATTAAAAAGCAGCGAAGCCTGGGACAGTTCCTGGAACATAGGAAGCTTTCAAAAAGTGTTACCTCTTATGAGATTTCTAAAAGATATGAATATAAAGTGCGGTTGTAGTCAGAAAGCAAATTGCTCTTGTCACTGGAGACCTTGCATTCAGGGATACTTTGTTAAAACTTTTGGGATTAGTAGCAAATGGTATATATCCTTCATTTTAGGTTATAGGAGAATGACTCAAAGAGAGGTGTACCAACACTCTTCTGTTTTCCTTTCTCCTTGCTTCCTGATCTGAGGATGAGCAAGAAGATCAACCCCAATTGTTGACTTAACCTCTCTGTTATAAGAAATTCCTTGAATTTCCCACTGTTTCTTTTTTTTTTTTTTTCTATGTAGGCTTATATGAATTATGGCATACTTGATTTATGTAACTGATATGTTGCTAAAAAGTTACATGAATATAGTCTCTTTGATAAATTAATATCAATGCCATTTATTGGAATTCTGTGGTGAGACTTTTTTTTTAAAAAACAGGTAATGTTAGGGAAAAACACTCTTTCCCAAAGTCAGTGATGTTATCTGCATTTTCATGTATCATTTTAGCTTGAAATGAAATGCAATTAAATTTATTTCTTCTTTCCCAAAGTCATGATGTTCGAGCATGTTGATATTGTAATAGGTGTTGATGACAGGATCTTCATGATTTGCAAAATAGCCTCTCACTTTGTAAGAGACATCAATTCTCTATGCTTGTGGGTGGCTTAGGAAATACTATAGTTCACTCCGTTATATGTGTTAATTAAGGGAATATGAAAAAAAAACCCTGATAACAGTGATGTGTTAGGTGAGTTGAAATACAGGTAAGCCTATACTACCTTTGTTAGTGTCAGCAAAACCCAGGAGGAAAAATATTTATGCTAATGAGAGGCAAAGTGATGCATGGATAATTAAAATCAGCAGGAATTTTGAGAACATTGTTTTAACTTGTAATTTCAGTCTCTGCCTCTCCATATCTTATTTGTAAGAGTTCTAACAAAGTAGTGCTTTTTGATTAGTAGTACCAATGACTCAAAAGTTTTAAAGTCAGTAGCAAAAGGTAAGATTAGACAAGAAGCAAAAAACAAAACAAAACAAAAAACCAAAAATAACAAAAAAGAATGATCAACTCTAGTCAAAATAAGATCTACTTTAGGATTTATTTGAATAGACCCCAAATAAAGCAACATTTAGCTTCTTGAATGTGTCTGTTATATGAGTGTGACTGGGTTTTGGTGACCCTGTTGTATGCAGGTTATACAAATTTTCAGAATTCCAATTTCTTCATAAAGTAAGAATAATGTCACTTTACTCACAGGCTTTTTTCTCTGCCAAGCACTAAGTCAATACATACAAATCAGTGATCACAGTACCTAGCACATAGCAGGTCCTCAGCATCTGCTAGTCTTTCCCTTCCCCTGAGGTAGGATATGAACATTTGAAGTAGATCTAGCCTTGTCAGGCATAATAAGAAAGATGTAACATCAGAGTTTAAAAAAAATAGCCGAACTTTTGGTTGGCACGCTTTTGCTTATATTGATGACTAAACAGATAAACTGGTAGAAGGTAGAGAAACTTAAAGTTCAAAAGAGTATTGATTAAAGAGAAATCAAAATCATAAGCATAGTATCTAAGATATGATGTCAGTTAAGAAACAATTTAATCTTGTGGCATCTGCAAGAAAAAAAGAAAATAAACAATTTAAATTACAAGAATTCCACTTAAGCATTGTTTTTCAGCAGTTTCTTTGTTTGAACGTAACAATTTGTTTATCTTTTGAACACCCTTAACATCTTCGATAATTTAACCTCAATTAGAAACATTCTTCAGGTTCTTGAACTAAGGAGGATCTGTGGGTTTGAAATCAGTGTAACTCTTCCTGAGTGTTGATGTAGCTGTAGCTGAAACTATCACATGACACATTTGCTTTCTTTTTTTTTCTTTTTTTATTACCAGATTGCTTTTAACTTTGTAAGTCAATTCAGGCTACTAGACTTTCTTGCTCTCCCTGAGTAAACAATATTCTATCTGCAGAGGCATGTTGCATAGGTTTGTAAGCAATCTTTCCACCACCCGCCCCCCGCCACTTTTTTTTTGAGACAGTGTCCACACTGGAGTGCAGTGGCGCGATCTTGGCTCACTGCAACCTCTGCCTCCCAGGTTCAAGCAATTCTTCCTGCCTCAGTCCCCCAAGTAGCTGGGATTACAATCGCCCACCGCCACATCCGGCTAATTTTTGTATTTTTTAGTAGAGACGGGGTTTCGCCATGTTGACCAGGCTGGTCTTGAACATCTGACCTAGGGTTATCTGCCCACCTCGGTCTGCCAAAGAGCTGAGATTACAGGCGTGAGGCCAGTCCCAGTCTTTCTCTTTAAAGAAACCTTAGGAAGTGCTATAAAAACGAATGTTCCTAAATAGTCTTTATTATTGTTTTTTTTTTTTTCCTATACCTGTTGATGGCAGAATAATGTTGCTTTTTAAAATTCTTCCCTTGGGCCGGGCGCGGTGGCTCAAGCCTGTAATCCCAGCACTTTGGGAGGCCGAGATGGGCGGATCACGAGGTCAGGAGATCGAGACCATCCTGGCTAACACGGTGAAACCCCGTCTCTACTAAAAATACAAAAAAAACTAGCCGGGCGAGGTGGCAGGCGCCTGTAGTCCCAGCTACTTGGGAGGCTGAGGCCGGAGAATGGCGTGAACCCGGGAGGCGGAGCTTGCAGTGAGCTGAGATCCGGCCACTGCACTCCAGCCTGGGCTACAGAGCGAGACTCCGTCTCAAAAAAAAAAAAATAAAATAAATAAATAAATAAATAAAATTCTTCCCTTGATGGCCAGGTGTGGTGGCTCATGCCTGTAATCCCAGCACTTTGGGAGGCTATGGCAGCAGATCACCTGAAGTCAGAAGTTCGAGACCAGCTTGGCCAACATGGCAAAGCCCCATCTCTACTAAAAATATAAAAATTAGCCGGCATGGTGGTGGACACCTATAATCCCAGCTACTCAGGAGGCTGAGACAGGAGAATTACTTGAACCTGGGAGATGGAGGTTGCAGTGAGCCGAGATTGCACCACTGCACTCCAGCCTGGGCAACACAGTGAGACTTCATCTCAACAACAACAACAACAACAAAAATCCAATTATTTCCTTGAGCATAACTGAAACTCTGTACCCCTTGCTCAACATCCACCCGCCCACCCTCTGTTTACTATTATTTTCTTCTCTGCTTCCCATTATTTTATTCTCTGCTTCTATGAGTTTGACTATTTTAACTCTCACTTATAAGCGAGATCATATAGTATTTGTCTTTCAGTGTCTGGCTTATTTCACTTAGCATAATGTCCTCCAGGGCTATCCATGTTGTCAGCAATGTCAGGACTTCCTTCTTCTTCTTTAAGGCTGAATAATATACCATTTTATGTATATACTACATTTCTTTATTCATTTGTCTGTTGATGAATGGCATTTAGGTTGTTTCCATATCTTGGCTATTGTGAATACATTCTTCATAGGATATCTAACACTGTAGTTCCCACCTAAATGTTAAAATCAACTAAAATGGCCATTTCTGATGGTGGAAGAAGGAACTCATGGTTGAACCATAAGCTACCTGTTTGTTTAAAGGGCCATCAGCGTTATGCTAAATGTGAAGGTAGAAATGTCTCTGCACCATGGCTTTCTAGGGCTTGCATTTGATGGTCTGTCCTTTTGAGGTATTGTCTGTATGGATGTATTTCCTAATTTTTATTTTTGTAAATAATGATGCCTCATCCATTCATAGTACATTCTCTATTGTGTATACTATATGCAATGTAGGTGAGTTGTAAATCTTGGGTTGTAAAACTAAGCATATCTCAAACTTGTGTATTAATTGAAGTGAGCTAATTGGTATAATAACCAATCCTCAAAGCTCAGTGGCTTATCATAATGCACGTTTATTTGTTGCTCACGTTATAGTTCAATGTGGATAGATGGGGAACCTATTTCCTGCAATTACCCAGGGACCTATGTCTCTTTATTCTAGTGGGTCCGCCCTGCTATAGGGGTCTCACCCCACTGGACCATTTCTACTCCACGGTGTGGGAGTGTTCTCTGGAAGAAGAGAAAAAGTTTTGTTAAACATTTAGCCATTACATATGTGTCTTGGATTTAGTTTCTAATCTGGTGGACAAATGAGCTATATTTCTTTCGATGAGAATTTTATTGTTAGGGTTATGCCAAAGACTGTATCATTCATTTGCCTCTCTTATTTAGAACCCTATGCATGGATTCCTGGAAGAACTGTTTTTCTCTTAGAAATATAACTAAATTTGTGGGAATGTGTCTGATATCTAAAGCTTGATGAGGATTCTGAATAATCTGTATTTTAGATAAGGCCAGTTGAAACTATTCTTAACTACTCTATATGGTTAACTGTTTTTTTCAGAGACATGTTTCATCAAAGCACTAAAATTATGCAGACAGAGCTGGAAATGTTCTCTGAAGAGCATCCTATCATCTTCCTTATAATTTTGGTTTTTATTTAACACTTAGCCCCCAAAGTGGGGCCATGGCAATATCTTTGAGTTATAACTCACATCAGGCCTTCGAGGAGTTGGTGATGCTATTTTGTTGCTGGCATACAAAATCAGTGAGGTTAACTGTACTTCTATAGGTCACTCAGTGAGTCAACGACTGAGCTATGATTAACGTTGACAGCTGGTGAGCTGCTAGGCTGTTGCTAACTGAGCAACATTGACATTCATTTTGATTTGACTTTGCATTTCATTTTCAACTATTTATTCATTTTAAGGCCTCTTTAAAAACTTTTTAGGGATGTTGTAGATGGAGGAAACTTTCTATAAATGCTTTGGGGAGAGTCCTTTAGCTTCCCTCTCCCCACTCCCCATCCTTCAGCTTAATAGTTAAATTATGTTTATGCTAGGAAAGCATCTTTTAGGTAGTTTTAGAAATAGATGATTTAAACAGAAGTTAGGCGATTCCAGTTTTACTTTATTTGTTTTGTAATTTGTGATTTCAACAAAGAATTTCTGTGAACTAATTGTATGATAGTGAGTACCAACCAGAAAAATTATATTTGATGAAATAATTCACAGAGAAATGACAAGTATGCATTATAAATTTGGCCAAAATGTAATTTTGAACATAGGTTAAAGTGTAGTTGAAGGCCATCTGGATTAGAAAGCTTGGAACTGGCTGGTTGGCTCAGTTGGGCATCATTTTATTCACCTGAGAGGGATGGGAACGAGTGAGCCCTCTTTCACTTCTGGATCTACTTCCAGATGCTTTAGGGAGATTATTAAGAAAAAGTGCTGGCTGGGTGCATTGCCTAACGCCTGTAATCCCAGCAGTTTGGGATGCCAAGGCGGGCAGATCACCTGAGGTCGGGAGCTTGAGACCAGCTTGGCCAGCATGGCGAAACCCCACCTCTACTAAAAATACAAAAATTAGACAGGTATGGTAGCGGGTGCCTGTAATCCCAGCTACTGGGGAGTCTGAGGCAGGAGAATTGCACAAACCCGGGAGGTGGAGGTTGCACCTTGGAGCTAAAATCGCACCACTGCACTCTAGCCTGGGCAACAGAGTGAGACTCTGTCTCAAAAAAAAAAAAAAAAAAAAAAAAAAAAAGTGCTATTTCATAGAATTCTGTGTGACAACTTAACTGCCCAATGTGGTTGGCTTTAGGTGAGGCAGATGCCCTAGGACTCTTGATCTCACTAACTGCCATCAACAGTTCTACATTGCTGATGCCAGAAAGGCGGGCAGATCTAGAGGCCCAAGTGACCCACACATACAGGCAAAGATGACCTAGCAGAGCTGAGGACATGAGATTTGGAGTCAAATCTGGGATCAAATTTTGATTCTTTTAATTACTTGCTCAAGGGATAACTAAAGGTTTCCTCACTGGTCAAAAGATTCCTCCTTTCTATGGGGAGTGTGAGCGACACCTAAGGAGCTAATGTCAGGGGTGTGAGCTGGCAGCTTCTAGGCAACTAATGGTTCTATTTCTTCTTCCTTCTCTGTCTACCCCAACCTCAGGCTTACTCTCCAGGTCCTCTGACTTTCAGTGAGCCGTCAGAGTTGAAAAGCAAGCACATACTCTGTTTTCAAAATATTTATCTGAAAACCAAAAAAACCTATCTCCCAAATCTCAGCTCATATAGTCAATTATGTTGTTAACTTATTTGAAGCACATATATTCAGACAGAGCCAAGGGATTTTCCTCACTTTTTAGCTATAAAAAGTTTTATAATTTAAATGTTTGGATATTTTCTAATTGCTATTAAAAGACCTTCTGTGTGATTTCTCAAAGGAATCACAGTCACTTAAAATCTGGACAATACCTTCAAGGTGAACTAGACCTTCATTCCCAGCTACCCCAGAAGGATGGGCTCCTCTTTTTTTCTTTTGTGAGGACCCCAGTGGAGATGACAGTGTAACCATTGGCAACTCTATCTACAGAGTGATCATGAATCCCTCACTGAATATGTTTACACTGAGAAATGTTGCTTACTCTCATGTAAGTGCAAGAAAAAAAAATGTCAGTTTTTAGAATCACAAAGTGATTCAGGAAGTGAATAAAGGCCATTAAAACATCTTAAGATTCCCTGTGAGGAGATGCTTGTTGTATTTTCCTTTTAGGAATATATAAATATGGTTAGTCTTTTTAATTGACAAAAAGCAGGAAGCAGTTTCCCTTAAATCTAACGATTCCATTGATCGAATCATATATTATGGGAGAAGGTGACGGTTGCAGTCTGAGATGATTTGCATGAGACCCTACTTTATACTCCAATTATTACTGTACATGATTACAGGACAACCTGGTTGTTAATTGCCTGTGGTCTTTAAATATGCACTTCTTTCAGAAATAGACACTAATTATTAGATCTTGTTTTTGGTCTCACCTGAAGTTGCAAATGTCTAGGGTTTTTTTTTTTTTTTTTTTTTTTTTTTAATTTGCAAGTCTAATGATGTACAGACATAGTAAAACTGATCTCATTCTGAATCCTGTTCAGGGTGAACGTTCTCTGGGATGTAAACTATCAAAGATTGTGAACTTGGCTTTCAGTTCTTTGTAGGTGTTTATGTGAGTCTCTTGACAAAACCTGTATGTTTGCTATCAGAATGCTGAAGGAATTTTATCTTTCTAAAATGCAGATGAAAATTGGTTAACAAGTTGAAAAAAAATCTACTTCTCCCATAATTAAATATAATAGAAATAACATCAAAGTATTATTAAATATTAGATATTGTCCCAAGTCCACCAAGATAAAAATTTGGTGTTTGGGAGCTGTGGTTGGAATTATGCTAGGCAAAAAGCAGTTTGTTTTGTGTGTTGGGCTCTCCTCTCTTCTGGCTTCAATGGCTGAATTAGGGAATTGATCCTGAATTTGATAGAGCTGGAGTTGTTCCTGTCTTTAAGCCAAGGTTGATGAACTCATATGCCTACAGGGGATAAAGTGATGAGGTACAAGTGTGAAGCCAGTGAGCAGGAATCCTGGACTAACAAGAGTGCACAAGCCCTGCCTAAGGATGGCAGCTGCTACTCAGTTTTAGCAGATTTATCTCAGATAGAAATTCTGATTTAGATGTGAAATATAGCAATTTAAAAATATTGGATGTATGATATGGTTTTTAAGAAAGTAGTGTGCTAAGCAGAGAAAACATTCTAGTGCGACTTCTGGTTTTAACACATGCTCTTCCCACTTCCTTTCCTGGTTTTTGTCACCCAGCTAATGCCTATTACTTTTTCTCTACTTGATTTAGCTACATGTTCCAAGAGGCCTTCTCAGGTCTGGATAAGAGGTGGCTCCTGTGGCTCTTGTATCCTCTTCTCTATTCGAATATCCACCTTTAAACAATGTTATAATTGCTTCTTTATCTTTTTGTTTTGTTCCCTGGGCTATAGAATCCTTGAAGGCCTCCACAAAATAGTGATTGGATAAATAAGTTCGATGAATAAATGATGGTGGGCCCAGGATTTCCTCAGGACATAGGGTTTTTTCCTTCCTTCTTTCCTTCCTTCCTTTCTTCCTTCCTTCCTTCCTTCCTTCCTTCCTTCCTTCCTTCCTTCCTTCCTTCCTTCTTTCCTTCCTTCTTTCCTTCCTTCCTTTTTTCCTCCCCTCCCCTCCGCTCCCCACTTCCTTCCTTCCCCTTCCCTCCTTCCTCCCCTCCCCTCTTCTTCCCTCTTTCCTCACCTCTCCTCCCCTTCCTTCCTCACCTCTCCTCCCCTTCCTTCCTCTCCCCTCCCGTCCTGTCCCCTCCCCTCCTTCCTCTCTCCTCTCCCCTCCTTTCTTCCCTCCCACCACCCCTTCTCCCTGACACAGGGTTTTGGTCTCCCAGCTAATATAGGGCCTGTGGCCATTCCAAGGCTTCTCCTAGAACCTCTGAATCAATCCTTCAATTAAATCTGTATCCCAAATTCCTGTGTAATCAGACTGCCTTAGAAAGGAGGGTGAACAAAGGGGAAGGCAGGTCTAGGAAGATTTGGAACCCAAAGCCCTCTTGTCTTAAAGCATATTGTTACCTGTTTTATTCTTGCTGCTTTTCTCCTTTTTATTTCCCCTCAATCAACATAGTCTAGGAAAGGTAGAGTGCAGATGTGTTTTTGTGACTCAAAACCATATGAAGCCAAAATGAGTCTTTTTCCTGTCATTATTGTAAGTAGGGCCTTAGGCTGTGTTTACTGCCTCTAAAATAAACATGATACTTAGCTTCTCAGTTGCAACACTTTCCAGCTTTTATGAAAAAAGTAAACAAGAATAAAATGTTATTTTAAAAAGTAGTGTCAGAAAGTAAATAAATTACCCTTAATAGTGCTGTATATTTTTAAAAAATATTTGGAGGGACTGTTCAGTAAAACCTTCAAAACAAAACTACACCAAACTACTTTCTAGATTTGGCAGCTAGTCATATCTCACTCTATTATAACGACTTAGTCTGCTTTTTAAATTTTTTTTCCTCAAATTAGATGTGGTGTCAGAGTGGTGTAGTAGTATAACACTTAGTCTCTGTTGCCAGGCTAAGTTCAGTTTTCAGCTCTACCGTAAACCTGCTGTGTACTTACGGACCAATTGCTTAACTTCTCTATGTCTCAGATAGTTCTGTCAAATGAAGATCATAGTAGTACCTAACTCATATAGTTATTGTAAGGATTAAATGAGTAGAAAAAAAGCAAAACCCTTAAAATAATGTCTGGCACATAAATGCTCTTTACATAATTCATTTATTATTTTTTTGAAGTCAAGTGTATTGAGGTATAATTTGTAGTATAAAGTACAGTAAAATTTACCCATTATAATTTACAATTCTGTGAGTTTTGATAAGTGCATACAGGTATGTAATGAGCACCATGATCAAGCTGTAGAACATTCCTATCATCCTCACCATTCTTTCATGCCCTTTGTAGTCAGTCCTTGTACCCCCATTCCCAGACCCTGGCAACCACTGATCTGTTTTCCGATTCTGTACTTTGCTTGTACAGAACATGATATAAACAGAAGCACTGGAATCATATAGTATGTAGACTTCTGAATCTGGCTTCTTTTGCTTAGTGCAGGGATTAGTAGACTTTTCTGTAAAGAGCCAGAAAGTAAATGTTTTAGGCTTGCAGGCCGTACGTACAGTCTCTGATGCAACTATTCAGTTCTGCTATTACAGTCATAGACAACACATAAATGATTGGATGTGGCTGTCTTCCAGTGAAACTTTATTTACAACAGGGAGCAGCCAGATTTGGGCTGAAGACTATAATTTGCTGACCCCTGATTTAGCATATTGCATTTGAGGTTCATTTGTGTTGCTGTGTGTAGCAGTAGCTTGTTCTCTATTCTTTCTTTCTTTCTTTCTTTCTTTTTTTTTTTTTTTAGACGGAGTTTCGCTCTGTGGCCCAGACTGCAGTGCGGTGGCGCAATCTCGGCTCACTCCAAGCTCCGCCTCCCGGGTTTACGCCATTCTCCTGCCTTAGCCTCCCGAATAGCTGGGACTACAGGCGCCCGCCACTATGCTTGGCTAATTTTTTTGTATTTTTAGTAGAGATGGGGTTTCACCGTGTTAGGCAGGATGGTCTCGATCTCCTGACCTGGTGATCCGCCCACCTCGGCCTCCCGAAGTGCTGGGATTACAGGCGTGAGCCACCGCGCCTGGCCGCTTGTTCTCTTTTATTTCTGTTTATTATTCCATTGCATACACAGTTTGTTTAGTCATTCACCGGGTGAAGGATATTTTAGTTTTTTTTTTTTTTTCCAGTTGAGGACAATTATGAATAAAGCCATTTTATATATTTGCCTACAGGCTTCTGTGTGAACACAGATTTTCATTTCTTTTGGGCAGCTATCCAGCAGAGGGACTGCTTGGTTGTGTGGTATGTGTTTACCTTTATAAGACACTCCTGGCCGGGCATGGTGGGTCACACCTGTAATCCCAGCACTTTGGGAGGCTGAGGCCCGTGGATCACGAGGGGAGGAGTTCAAGACTAGCCTGACCAAGATAGTGAAACCTTGTCTCTACTAAAACTACAAAAATTAGCCAGGCGTGGTGGCAGGCATCTGTAATCCCAGCTACTCGGGAGGCTGAGGCAAGAGAATCGCTTGAACCCGGGTGGCAGAGGTTGCAGTGAGCTGAGATTGTGCCACTGCACTGCAGCCTGAGCGACAGAGTGAGACTCCATCTTAAAAAAAAAAAAAAAGACATTCCCAAACTGTTTTCCAAAATAGCTGTTTAATTTTGCGTTTCTATAAGCAGTATAAGAGTTTCAATTGTGTTGCATCCTCACCAGCACTTGGTGTTGCCCTCCCTACCTTTTTTTTTTTTTTTTTTTTGAGACACAATATCCTCTGTCACCTAGGCTGGAGTGCAGTGGCGTGATCTCGGCTCACTGCAGTCTCCTTCTCCTGGGTTCAAGAGATTCTCCTGTCTCAGCCTCCTGAGTAGCTGGAACTATAGTCATGTGCCGCCATGCCTGGCCAATTTTTGTATTTTTAGTAGAAATGGGGTTTTGCCACATTGGCCAGGCTGGTCTTGAACTCCTGACCTCAGGTGATCCTCCCACTTCGGCCTCCCAAAGTGCCGGGAGTGAGCCACGGCACCTGGCCTTTTTTAAAAATTTTAACCATTGTAAAAGACCATGAAGACTCTTGGAAACCTGAGTAAAGATATATTCAGTTGGAAGCTCTTGAAGGATTTTATACATGGAAATGACATTATTTGAGTTTTTAAATGATCACTCCAGTTGTAGTATAGAAAATGATATGGAAGGAGGCTGGATAAATGTGTGAAGGCCTTTGGGAGAATATCATGTTAGTATGGGGAGAAGGAAGATACCTTGATTTGAGAGGTAGCGGTGGAGATGAAGTGGCTAGATATGGAAATTTTTTAGAAGGTGGAATTGATAAACTCAGTCATTGAGCAGATACAGGACTTAAGAGACTGAGAGCTCTCAAGGTTGTTTGCACATTTCTGGCACAAGCAACTACATGTATAATGACACCCTTACTGAGATTGGGAACACTGATGGAGAAAAAGGTTTGAGGAGATAAAGTAATTGGGCCAATTTTGAGATATATGTAAGACATCCAAATGGAGGTCTCAAGTAGGCAGTGTGAAATCTTGATTCCTGAATGGTGGAACAAAATTATACATTATTGTAATATAAAAGATATTTGATGATATGGGGTACATAAGATTCTCTCTCTCTCTCTCTTTCTCTCTCTCTGTTGAGTTTAGTGATCTGAGGAGAGTGAATTGGATAGACCTAAGAGGAAATTTGGTGTTTAATTTTGGGCAGTAGAGTGACATACGAAGGAAGCTAAGAGAGAGTGGTTCAGAGAGGCTGGAGATAGAGAGAGTTGTCCCCCAGATGTCCAGGTGAGTGAACGATCATTTGTGCATTTATTGGATTTGGTGGCATAGTTGGCATTTAGTCAGTTTTATGGTTGTTGGTAGTGGTTGGGTGTATGTGAAAATTCAGATTAGGGTGAGTGTGAGGAGTAAGGAGTGAGGCAGTAGAAAAAAAGATTTACGTGTCTTTCGGGAATTTTTAGGATGGTTAGAGATATATGTAAGAGGTGTTTATTATCGTTGAGACTGAGATAGGTTAGAGCTTGTTGATGAGAAGGACAAGGGAAGGAGTGAATACAGGAGAAACAGTGTTGTTAATGGAATGAGATCCTCACACACTGGTGATGCCTTTCAGATCTAGCAAACTTGATGAAGGAGAAACTCAGTCAAGATTAATGTTCACAGTTAGAGTAGAATAGGGGACTTTTAGTATTACCAAGTTCTAATGAACTATATCATAATATGGTCTTTAAACTTATTTCTCAAGTATTTCTCGAAAACTTACCAAGCAGAAAATGTCAGCAATCTTTTTGATGTGTGAAAATGCTCTGGCGGTTTAGTCACTTGTCAGTCTCATGTCCAAGTCCTACCCATCTGTCATGGCGCAATTGAAACCCTCAAATGAAAGACTCTCTCTCCCTCATCTGAATGGCCATAGCCTGGTGTGTTTTTCCCTCAAGTGTGGCATTTATTCTTTCTATGTACTTGTTATTTATATGTGTATGTGTGTGTGTGTGTATAGTGTGTGTGTATAGTGTGTGTGTATGTATGTGTGTGTGTGTGTGTGTGTGTGTATATATATATATATATATTTTTCTGATTAGATGATGGAAGGCAAAGACCATAATTGAAATATGTTATGTTCTCTGTGGTACCTACTGGTTACATTTATTTAGTTAACAAACCAAATGTATATAAAGGTAAAAATGGGGACATTGTTATTAGCAGATAATTAAAAGAAGCTACATGAAAAATATGATTTTTGTGGTTTGGTGTCAGAATTTGTAGCCTAATAATAACTTTTTGTTTTTTGAAATTTAGTAAAACATGTTTTGAAAGTTCCTAATTATATGTGACTAAAAGATCAAATTATTTAACAGAGTGATAACAGCAGCAACTCTGGTGGTTTCTTTGTCATTTACCAGTGACTTTCAGATTATTATTCCATTCAGACTGAGGATAATCCAAAGATACAAGGAGAAATCACAGGGGTTTTTATCACCATTTTACAAGTGAAGAAACCAGAGATAATGAGTCAACAGTTACATTGCTGGCAACCGAGTGCTAAAACCCAGGCTGGGACCCTCTGACCCTAATCTGGGTTTCTTTCAATTTACCCAATGGCTTCTAGATTTACTTTCATAGAAATCCAATTGGCCTGATAATAATTAAATGCAACTGCAGGGGGTAAATGGGTTTCTTCTATTTGAACGAATTTAAAAAATCCCTTTTTTTGGGTGATGAGGATAATCTCTTGGTAACACCTGAGATTCCCTCCTCTTGTACATGCTTTGGCCTGTTGGCCTAGAGCTTCATATGGGGCTCCTGCAGCAGAATGGGAAAAACACTACTATCATGGATTGCAATGATGCTGTGATTTGAAGAAAATAAAATGGAAGTCACGTATCTCTGGAATACTAATAGAGCAATGCTGGCCAGTACCGTTTACTATAGTGAACAAACCTAGTATTAGCATTTTGGAAAAAAAAAACAGACAGCATTTTCCTGGGTTTTTGACTCTGCCTTCTGGCAACTACTTATTTTTAAAGTCCATAATCATTTTTGATTTAGGATGATAAGCTACATTCTTTAAAAAGCTAGAAATATGGAAGGTCATTATTTTTTAGGAGGACTGTGTCAAGGCCTTTAATTCTATTATAGTTGAAATTCTATAAAAACTGTAATAATGGGCTGGGTGTGGTCGCTCATACCTGTCATCTCAGCACTTTGGAAGGCTGAGGCAGATGCATTGCTTGATTCCAGGAGTTTGAGACCACGCTGGGCAACATGGTAAAACCCCATCTCTGCAAAAAATACAAAAATTAGCTAAGTATGGTGGCGCACACCTGTAGTCCCAGCTACTCCGTAGGCTGAGGTAGCAGAATCACCTGAGCCTGGGGAGGCTGAGGTTGCAGTAAGCTGTGATAGTGCCACCGCACCCTAGGCTGGGCAACAGAATGAAGCCCCATATCAAAAAAAATCCAACATCATAGTATATTTATATTACATTCAATATATAAAATCTATAGTTTTATATTAAAATAATATGGAAGTCTTTGACTACATTTTTCTGAAAAATATAATTCTCATTAAACATAGCTCATTATTTAGTACCTTCTGTTAAATAAAGTCTTTTTAATTGTACTGACTTTTAACTTACATGCCCCCAAACTCTATAATATATTTTTGTCAGGAGAACTGAGGAATGAAGAATGTGTACTTCTAAGAAAGTGTGGAAAGACATGAAGTCCTTTTTCCTCCTCCTTCACCACTTTAAAATGTTATCTGAATGAATTGCTAGTACTGGGTAAAAAAATCTCCTTATGTTCCCTTATAAATTGCCTTAAATAAGGTATTTGGGGATTGCTATACAGTGTTGTGAATAATTGAACTTGGCCATATATGAAGCAGTTGAGATATTGAATCTGAAACCAGGTGTCCTATGGCTAAATAGTGTGATTCATGAGAAGAAATACACTGAGAAATTTAAGGATTGTTTTCCCCCAAGGCAGTTGGTCTTATAACTCTATGTAGACTGTGGACTCTCTCTAGCTCTTATATTCCTTATTTCTATTAGAAATCTCCTTTTAGTATATTGTAAAATTTGTTAAATTGACATTCCAAATGGACAACTGACTATGATCTGCTTTTACATCAGATGAACCTGGCCTATGTTAAAGCGGCAGACTACATTTCAGAACCAGTTAACAGGGAGCCTCCTTCCAGGGAAGCTCAGCTACTAACTTTGCAAAATACATCTGAATTTGATATCCTTGTTATTGGAGGAGGAGCAACAGGAAGTGGCTGTGCGCTAGATGCTGTCACCAGAGGTAAGTCTTTTTTTTTTTTTAATTTTAATTTTAAGTTCTGGGGTACATGTGCAGGATGTGCAGGTTTGTTACATAGGTAAGCGTGTGCCATGGTGGTTTGCTGCACCTGTCAACCCATTACCTAGGTGCAAACCCAGCATGCATTAGCTATTTATCCTGCTGCTCTCCCTCCCCCTGCCCCACTCCAAAGGCCCCAGTGTGTGTTGTTCCCCTCCTTGTGTCCATGTGTTCCCATTGTTTAGCTCAGAGGTAAGTCTTGATGTGGATAACACTTCATCCTTTCTCCTCAGCATAAATACACAATATGCACTCTATAATAGTGAGGCCACATTTCTGTTTGTGTTTCCAGATTTTCCATCCTTAATGAAGTACTTTCACAGTTCTTGAAATATAGGCACTGCACAACTTTAAAATGAAATGTAACTCATTTCACTTCAATGAATTTATTTAAAAAGAAAACTTTATATTTTATGAATTTATTAATTTGATGTTCTGGGTTTTTTTTTAGTACATATTTATATTTATATAAAATAAAAACATTTTTATGTCACTTGAAATCACATATCAGTCAATGGTAGAAAAATTTATTAAACTGAAGTAATTTATTAAAATAATTATCTTTGTTCATGTACCTCTTAAAACCATCTCTTCCAGTGAAATATGGACTGCAGTTTGCAAAACTTTAGTTCATGTGAATAAATAATGGAAAATATTGCTAATCTATAGTTCTGTCTTGGTCATTCTGTCTGTTAGTGGAAAGACATGATGAAAATGGAAACATGACATGTAATGAAAGAAATTTTAGTATAGAACACCAATGCTCTTGGATATGTTATATTTAATAAAATACTATGTTTGTTTTGCCTATGGGTATTAGTGTGGAGTTTGGAGTCAGGGAAATCTGGGTACTTATCCTGGCTTAACTTCTTTAACAGATGTGTGTGTGTTGGGGGGTGGGGGGCAAAGGACTTAATTTGTCTAAGATTCCTTGCCTTTCACGTGAGGAAAAAATACCTTCTCTGAATGATTGTTGTGAGAGTTACATGTTAATCATGAAGAGATTTAGAACGGTGCTTGTCACACAAAGTAGAAGCTCAGTAAATTATAGATAGTATTATAGCTGCTATTACTAACATGAATGTAAAAGACTTTCAGAACCAATTGTCCTGGAAAAGGACTCCATTGCAGTATCCTCAGATGTCTCGAATTGGGTAGGATACTGCTGCAAGGAATTTTGACTGTGGATTATTTTGCTTTCTATATAAAGTTTAATATTTATTATATTTTAACACTCAATAGTAATGACTTATTAGATGGAATAATTCTTCTCAGATCAATTAAATTACTACTACAGCCACTCTTGATTTAGTTACTTTATGTACCTGGCAGAATCTACTCTTATGGAAATGAAATGAATTTAATGAGGTCTACATATACACACACAAAAGTACCCTAGATAACTGATTTCACAGGACCCACACTCAGGTTTTGGTCCATGGAAACTTCACAGCCTGAGTAGTTTTTGTCAATGCTAAATAATGGCAAGTTCAAAATATAGGCACAGGAAGTCTACTGTGTTACAAAGTTGACCCCAATTTTCATAAAATTTTCTGTCTCCAAGAATGAAATATAATTTGAGCCCGATTAACCTTGATACACTAAGGCCTAAAGGAAGAACAGTTTGAGAATAGTTTTTGAGAATAGATAATTTGAATTCAGCTTTTTTCCCCCTGAAGGCCTGGGAAAGAAGGTGGAAAGAGGGGACACATTCCCAACATAATAGGAGGTCTTGTTTGGAACTACCCCTCCTAGAAATTAGAATTTACTTAGTGATAATTTTCTATATCAAAGAGGACCATTTCCCCAGTAGGATTCAGGAAAGTATATTTCTTGGTATCTGCAGGCATTTTCATGCTATGTACTAAAATGTATAGCCATTCTTTTTAGTTTTATAAATATATGCTGAGTGCCTGCTGTATGCATGGCGATATGCAAGTGCTACATGAGCATACAAAGATGATTGATAGAGTTGGTACCACTAGGGCGCCCACAGTTCTATAGTGCTTGTTTGCACAGACCAGATTATGTGATAGAGAATATGTGAGCCTTTTAAAAGGCTCAGGGCCATTATGGACACTGAAAGATGAGGGTAGTCATATCTACATAGAATGGTCAGGAATGGAAAACTTTACTTATGCTATTTGGCATAGGTAACATTTTAATAGGCAAACATTGCTTGCTCAAAGTGTTCCAGTCTGAGAAAATGTACAGGAGGAACAGCATGGAATCAGTGTATGTGGGAGACAGCTTGTGTTGTAATTTGGAGCATTGAGGCTATATATGAGAGAACATGAGAGAAGGGTGGAAAGGCAGGGCTGGGTCTGGTATGCTAGGAGAAAGCCTTTGGGCTTTATTGAATAGACCACTTGGAGATACTGCCTTAGGTTTGGTGATGGGGAATGGATAGACGATACTGAAGGAACAGTCATGAGCATAGGCTTTCAAAAGATGTGGAGAAAAAGAAAATAGAAGGGTGGTAACTTGATGGTGTGGTAGGATATAAAGAAGGGAGACAGTATGTTTCAAGGATTTCTTTCCTTTTTTCTTTTTATAAAGAGTAATCTGAATATTTCTGTAGACTCAGGGAAAAAAAGTCAGTGCTGGGGGAGAACTTAATATGTAAGTATTAGGTTGGTGCAAAAGTAATTGCAGCTTTTGTCATTACTTTTAAATGTCCTGTACCTACCTAATAGTAGAAGGCAATCATAAGGAACAAGGTCTCATGAAAATACAGGGAAAGAGATATCAGAGATATATCTTGGTTTTAGCAGGAAGGTAAGAAACTTGTTTCTCAGGGACAGAAACAAAGGGTAAATTCTAAGACATAAAGAGTTTGTGTGAGTATGAAGAGCTATTCTTAAACAAATACAAGGTGAGATGTTCTACTTATGGGTGGGAGTAAGGGATGTCATTGCAGAGAATATGATAGGAAAATAGGGGTTTCTTTGCTGTGGTTAGAAAATGTAAATTTATTATCCACGTGGTACATTTATATGCGTCTGTGTGTGTGTGTGCGCGCGCATGTGTGTCCAGTATTACTGAGAGTAGAGGTACAGAAATAGACAGTCACATTGAATCTAGAGTTGAGAATTGACTGGATATCAATGGTAAAAAGAAAAAATGAGACAAGATTCTATGAAAGCAGAGGAAATTGTTTAAATGTAGGCCTGGAGCTGATAAGGGATCATGAAGTTACAAAGCCAGGCTTCCCTGGAAGGGTTAAAGGTCAGATTGCAGGACCTCAAGTGCAATAATAATAAGGCAATCACTAAGTGACTTTTATTCTTTTTCACCTTATGAAAAGTCTTACTATGTTTGCCTTTGTGCACTTTGTATATTTATATATTTTTAAAGAATAGACAAGATTGTATTTCTTTTTACAGTGTGTTTCTTTCAAATAGTGTGTATTTATTGATATAAATACATGTATATAGTATTCATGATTTTTAATGGCAAAATTCCATTTTATTTATTTTCATTTAATAACTTTATGGAAGAACTCATTGCAATGATGTTCTTATTAATTATTCTTTAGGTTGTTTTTGGGTGGTTTTTTTTTTTTCTATTTAAAACAATACTATTTTTCAATCAAGTCCTGAACCAACTCTGAGAATAGTTAAGACTGGTAAGATGTGGCCTTGATTTCAAGGAACAACTTAGCAGTTTATTACTATTTATTGAACAAATAAACTTTTTCTTCTGGCAGTGAAGGGAATTCCGTAGTGATCAAGGTATTAGCTAGTATATTAGCAGATGACTGTGGGTGGTGATACTCGTGGTGGTGATGATAAGGATGACGATTTTGAATAGATAAGCATTTCCAGAGCCTGAAAGTTGATCAGGTTTTTAATTTTTACAGTTAGTAATAGCTAAGAAGATGATGTATTTTTAATATATCTTGACATATTAATTGCGATCTTAAAATAATTGCCTGTCTTATTTTATATATGTGGAATTATGATTTATAAAAAGGATGGGCAAACCTTAGCTTGTATTTCTTTTATTATGCTGGTAGCCCTCTGGGGGTAGTGTTTATAATTAAAATTTATAAAGAGATGACTGAAGGTAATCTATATTTATCCTTTTACTACAATTCCTGATCATATCAGTGGCCCTCTGAAGTGTGAAATAATCATGGGCATTTGGTTAATGAATTGTGCATTGTTGCTGTTCATTCATGGAATTTGCTCTTTTATTATATTTGATGCTTCACTTAACAACAAATTTTGCTTTCTCTGCATTTGATATGTTTTTACCAAATTATTCCTGATTGTATCCATTAATCTTTAGTCACATTTGACAAAAATAAATTACTGTGATCTTTTAAAGTTACCAGTAATAATTAGATTTTTCAGGACATCAAAGTTTTGGGAGGAACTACTAGATGTTAAAGGACTTGTACAAAAATGTTTGCATGAGCTTTTTGATAAAATACTGTGCCCAAATGCAATTTTAGTAATGGATAAACCAAGACTATAGAGGAAAGACAAAAAGTCATGGAGTCTTCATAATGAACATTTGTTTGCATTCTTATCATCTGCATTTTCTTGGAAATCAATTTTCGTTTGTTTCATTTGGGAATATTATTTTATAAACACAGTATGCAGACTTCTCACGTTCTCCTGCAGGTCTCTAGGATCAATAGAAATTGCTTCACTCTTTAACACCTCTGTGTCCCATTCTAGGACAGAAACATGTCCCAAAAGCCCAGTTGTGGGCACTTTGCTCCCAAAGGGAGCTGGAAAAGGAGAATCTGATAAATATATTCACTCCCTCAGGTTCTTCAAGGTGTTCTCTTTAGCTTTTTATGTTCTTTTATGTAACTTTACCTGTATGTATCTCGGATTACCTAGTACATTTTTGGTTTAAAATCTGATGTATTTGCATTCTTGGGTGGGCCTGTAGAAAATAAAATAAAATAAGATCTGATGTATAAAATTTAACCTTTATGTCTTCAGTTCAAATTCCAGAGAAGACTGTCTCTTTCTGGAGGAAAATATTAATTGTAGTTCTCTTGTTTACAAATGGAGACTTTTATCAATGGTATTTGGCTAGCAATTCTTGAATTCCCACTATAATTCCTAAGGCAGTATAGCGCAGTGATCAAGGACACATGTTATAGAATTAGAATGAACTTGGGCCATGTCTTGGCTTCATTGCTTACTACCTCTATGACCTTCGACAAGTGGCCTAACCTTACAGAAAGCCTCAAGTTTCTCAGGCATAAATGGAGGATAATAATAACATTGTTTGCTATAAATAAAAATTTGGGAAAGGAAGGAGGTGTGTGCATTTCAGGATAAATGCAGAAAAGGGAGAGCCTTGGAGATAGTACATTCTGAGAATTATGGTCTCCACCCCTCCACTATCAAGGTAGGAGAAAATTCTATTTCAGAAGCTAGAATTGCAGGAAGTGAAAGTTTGCTCTTTGCTGGACACAGCTAATTAGACTAGATTGCTAATTTCTCTTAAAATTAATCTGGAAATTTAACATAATTTTGATTAATGTAGTGCTTTCCTTTGGCCAGGGTCAGGGGAATCGACTTTAGAAACTGCAAAACGTTAAGAAGAGAACTACGCCTGTGAGATTTACTAGACTGATTTAGAAAAAGGCTACTGATAAGGGAAGTAGAGACTTATCAGATACTAAAGTGTATTCTAAAACTACTGTAATTAAAATAGTCTGGTAAAGGAATCGAGATTCAGTCATGGAGTCTATAAATTAGTCTCTCAGTCTTTAAATACATGAAGTTTAGAATATGGCAAAGGCAACATTTCAAAACTGTTATCATCAGTTACTTCATAAATGTTGGAATATCCACTCCCCCCAATTTATGTGTGTGTGTGTGCATGTGTGTGTGTATGTATGCATATATATTCTGTTTTATCATACTCCATGTGAATCAAGGGTGTAACATTAAAACATCATCAAACTATTAGAAGAAAGTATGTGTAAATTTTTTTATATGGGGTAGGAAAGGTGTTTTTAAGTATGACACCAAAAAGCCACAAAGGAAAAGCCTGCTTTTGATTTTATAAAAATTCAGATGTATCCATGGCAAAAGATATAAAAGCAAAAAGGTGAAATTTGGAAAATATTTACAAAATAGCAAACAGAAAGGGTTTATCTCAGTTTTTTTTTTTTTCAAATTTTGTTTTGTTTTCGGAGACAAAGTCTCACTCCATTGCCCAGGCTAGAGTGCAGTGGCTCCATCATAGGTCACTGCAGACTCAACCTCCTGGGTTCAAGAGACCTTACCACCTCAGCCTCCTGAGTAACTAGATCTAAAAGTGTGTGCCACCAGGGCTGATGTGTTTATAAATTTTTCGTAGAGACCAGGTCTTGCTATGTTGCCAGGCTGGTCTGGAACTCCTGAGATCAAGTGGTTCTCCCACCTTCACCTTGCAAAATGTTGGGATTACAGACATGAGCCACTGTACCTGGCCATTCTACAATTTTCTAAATCCTTTTATTATGGTATATATGTGATAAATAGTATATAGCTAGATTTCATTTATTTATTTTCTTTCTTTTTACACTTAATAGACTATGTCTTTTAGTCGGTAAATGGAATCCATTTACATTTTTTTTGATTCCATGTGCATTTGCTTTGTATTTATTTTAACTTTTCATGCTTGTTATTGTGCTTCTTTCCCCCCTTTTCTGCCCTTATTAGATCAGTTTTGTTTCATGCTCTTTTTCCATACCCTCAACTCTGTAAGTATAGTAATGACCATCCTTAAGTACGGTCAGGGACTTTTCTTGGAACCAAAAGACTCCTGCCCTTGTCGATTTTGGGGACCTTGCAGACTAGCTGCTGAGACAAGTGGTACCTGGGCTCTGGTGCTGGTGCCAAGGCTGTGTCTGTCTTTCTGCTTCCTGGGCCCAGAGAGTGGTCAAGAGAAGCTTGTCAACTTCCTTGCACAAGAGGCAGAGACTTTCTTCAGTCCCAGCAACCGAATGCTCCTCTGGCTTCTTTACCTTTCCTTGTAATGGATAATTATATTCCTCTTACCCTTTAGGAACTGAGATCTTGATTGCCTTTGCCCATTTTTAGACCTTGAACCTAGCAAGAGAGAAGCTTTTGGTCTAAACATTCTGCTCTGAGTTTCTGCTACATTTTGGGTCCATTGAGTTTTAATCTTATTTTTGAGTCAATTATGTCCTTTAAAATATATACATATATAATTTTCTGTGTTTAGAGAAGAAGAGTTCAAAGCTGAGCTTACAATGTCATACTGTCCAGAATTTTATTTATAACAATATTTATAATGGCAAAAAATTGGAGTCTGTCTTAATAAATTGGAATATATTCAGTTATTGAAAAGAGATGTTTAAGTATTTACAGGGAAAATGGCTAAGATGTGTTATAAATCAAAAAAAGCAGATTGTGAAGAATGAGTGCTAATTTTTATTTGTTTTTCAAGTGAGATGGTATCAGATTGTGTTCTTTAGTAAGCATAGAAAAGTTCCTGATAAAATATGTAAGACAGTTTTAATAGTAAACATTGTTTACCTTTGGATTTTGTAACTAGGAAAACTAGGAGGCCATTAGTATAGTTTTTTACATCATTTTCTCTTTCTGCCTTTCTGTATTATTTGGATATTCTTCCTCTCTTTGAACATTGGGTATTTTTGGTAATACCAAAGTAAAAATAAAAAGCAACAGGAGCAACTCCCTTATTCCTCAAAATTGTGTTATTGCAATTGTTACAGCCTAGTACAGTTTTGTGACTCCATAATCATATGTGTACTTAACAAACACTAAAGTATGTTAATGACATGTTATAACAACATCATATCTCTATTAATCTGTTTTCTAATATAATTTATGTGTTTTCTAATGTAAACGTGGAAATAGATATTAAATAACAAATTCAATATCATATTTATATAAAATGCTAACATTAACTTTTAGAAAATACCAGGCCAAAGCATAGTATCCTGATCGTGAGGATTAACAAGTCAGGATTACTTTGCAGCTTTACAAGAGGATAATATTTTAGAAGAATTGATCCTTCCCATAAAATGTTCAGCCTTTGGGTTAGTCCCTTTTCTTATTAATGGCAGTGGCTGTCTGAAATCCAAAGTTAAGTGCCCAAAGCTTTTCTAAAGAAAGATAAACTCACCTTTAAAAAAAAAAAAAAAAACTATATTATTTTTCCATCGTGCAGCATGTGGCTTTAATACCTGTTCTTATGGTGCTAACATACAAAGCATCTTAAATTTTTTGATTTATGTGCTATTATCTTGGTGTCTCTGATACTTATTTCAGAATGATTACTCTTACCTTTCTATTTAGAAATATCTTAATAGTGACATTTCTTGAAATGTATTCTAATGATATAATTAAAAGATACAAGGAGTTTAAATGAAAATATAATCTTGCAGTACTATCTGTAATAGTGAAACAATGAGATAATCCAAATGTTCAAAAATAAGAAATTGAATAAATTATAAAAATTAATAGAATACTATCCACATGTTAAAAATGAACTTATAGAAAAATATTTATTGACATGGGTAAATGTTTACAATAAACAGTGTTAAATGAAAAAATTAAATCAAATTTACCATATAATCCTATTTTTACAAAAATGTACATATGTGATTATATACATGCATAGAAAATGTGAACGTTTAAATACCCAAATGTCAACTGTGGTTATCTCTGAGTGGTGTGATTACAGGAGAGTTTTATTTTGTTCTCTTTGCTTCTCTGCATTTATTATATTGAGCATGTTTTCATGCATAATAAGATAATCAGTAAAAGGTATTAAAATATACTTCTGTTCTATTTCATGTTGTGAAAGTTAAATGTCGTACCATTTTTCCTCTTAGATTGTAATTATCCTTCTATATTCATCCAACTGTTTTGATCCATGAATTGGTTTAGTGGGAAGTAATTAGACATTCTCACTCAGGTCAGAAAAGACAAAGCTGTAAAGAACTGTGTTCATACCCCTTGCCCCACCTAGAAGATACAATTTCAGCTTGCTAACAGATGAGATGATAAATGGAATATAGATTTCAAGTTGACTTTATTCTTGTACTCTAATCTTGTTATTCTGCCTAAGATTTCAGAGTAATTTTACTCCAAATATTAATATTTTATTACTGTCACAAAATTCACCATACTACTTACTAAAAGTAATCAATAATAAAAACAAAGCCTTAAATAATGATAATACCCCTCCCACTAAATGAGATAGAGCTTATTGCTTTCCATAAAAAGTAGCTGCTAACAAGAAAAAAGAAAAAAAAAGAAAATTATAAAATCTTGAACTACTTTAGTGAATTACCTTCAGTACATAGAGAGGCCAGCCCTTCCCTGCCTGTAATGTAAGGAGGTCACTCTTTCTACTCTGAAGGAAGATCTCTCCCCAACCTCCTCAAATCTATAGTAAGGAGTAGTTTCTTGAATCCCGCGTGCATTATTTTTTGTGCCCTTCAGACTTAATTATTTTACCTAAGAACACAAAATGCTAGCATTGAATATCACTTAATACTGTTAACTCTCTGAGTAGATAAAACACCTCCCTCTTTTCACTTCCTTGCCCTATATTTAACATACCACAAAACTGAACTCTTGATTTGATTTCAGTAATTTTTGAGGTGAGGAAACAATTTGGATTTTTGAGAGTTGAAACAGAAAGGGACAGATTAGATAACAGAACCACAGAAGAACCTCAAAAGACTTTTAAAAATGTTATTGTCTTCATTGCAGTTGGTTGGTTAATTAGTTAAGAAATAGTTGAGTTGCCGCTATGACTTTAATAATGTCTTGATTTTATTTTCCTCCTTTCTACTTCTCATTCAACAAAAAATGAGAGATTTAAAACATTTAGCATATAATAGCAGTTGAAAAGTAAAGAAAATTTTTAGAGTTCTTTTGTAGTTTGGAAAACTTTTAGTAATGCTTTTTATGTTACATGGCATTTTAATATATCAGTTTAGCTATAACTTTGGAAACTAAAATTTTAACTTTTTGCTCTGGAAGGAGCAGTATCATTTCTTTCCAGAAATTCTGGTGGGTAACTTGATGATTTGACACTAGAAATAATGGGACAAGAAAAACAGCCTGGTTTGACAGAGAGGCCCATTTTAACTTTTGTTGGTATTCACTAGGGTTTCTCACATAAGTACATGTGATAACTTTTAAAATGTCCAATACTGGAAAAAGCAGTTTTGAGAGCTTTAAAGTGTTAGCTCTCACTTAAATATCCTGAAATATCCTCCTGAGATGGCTTGCTAATTCCTAGAGTAGTTCCCTGCCTCACACTCTGTCAATTTGGGAAATTAAAAAAAAAAAAAAAAATCCATCCTGACAACACAGCCCATAAAATTTTCTCTTTATATCACTCTTCAGTACCCTCTCTGCCTTGTGAGGCCGGATTCTTCATTGCTCCAACTCCTGTTATATGACACTGGTGCTCCAAAAGGTCTCCTGCCTCCAGCTCTACCTCTACCCCTCATTCCTGCAGTCAGAGAAATCTTTTCTGAACCTTAATCTCATTTCTCAGCTGAAAATATTTTGATAGTTCTCCTGACAGGCAGCATAATAGTATTTCTCAAAACAGTATCTGAGAACTTCTAGAAAAAATTTAAATGTTATCCTTTTTCATAATGATAAATTAACAAGCACACCCTGGTTCCCCAGAATGGATACCTTATAACTGTGCAAAATACTAGAAATACTAATATTCGTGCCTGCCTGTCCATGTTGCATCTTTTTTTTTTTTTTTTTCTTTCCTTGAGACGGATTCTCACTCTATTGCCTAGGCTGGATTGCAATGGTGCGATCTCGGCTCACTGCAGCCTCCGCCTCCTGGGTTCAAGTGATTCTCCTGCCTCAGCCTCCTGAGCAGCTGGGATTACAGGCATGCGCCACTGCACCTAACTAATTTTCGTGTATATATATTTTTAAGTAGAGATGGAGTTTTGCCAGGTTGATCAGGCTGATCTTGAACTCCTGACCTCAAGTGATCCTCCCACCTTGGCCTCCCAAAGTGCTGGGATTATAGTCATGAACTACTGTGCCCAGCCATTTTTTCTTTTTCTTTTTCTTTTCTTTCTTTCCTTCCTTCCTTCCTTCCTTCCTTCCTTCCTTCCTTCCTTCCTTCCTTCCTTCCTTCCTTCCTTCCTTCCTTCCTTTTTTTTGAGACAGGGTCTCATTCTGTCATTCAGGCTGAAGTGCAGCAGTGCAATCTTGGCTCACTGCAACTTCTGTCTTTTGGGCTCAAGCGATTCTCCCACCTCAGCCTCCCGAGTAGCTGTGAATACAGGCACATGCCACCATGCCCGGCTAATTTTTGTATTTTTTGGTTGATACAGGGTTTTGTCATGATGTCTAGGCTGGTCTCGAACTCCTGGGCTCAAGTGATCATCCTCCCGCCTTGGCCTCCAAAGTGCTGGGATTAAAGATATGAGCCACTCGCACCTGGCCACATCTTGTTTTTTTCTGATGAAACATTTGTTTCTTAAAGTGATCCAGGACACATAGCTCTGTTCTCAGAGGCATTTTCCTTTTGAGGAGATCTGGATATTACTTACTTGTGAAAAACAGTGGCTAACAGGGCAAGATCCAAATACTCGAATGTGTAAGAAGAGCCCTCTGAGATCTGCCTTGCCCATTCTTTGTACCTGCACTCCAGCCCCTGAGTGACAAGCAGCCCCTGGATAAGCTAGGCCACATCAAGCATTTGCCTTCTCTGTCTTAAGCTGGGCTTTGTCAATGATCTTTCCCTTTCTTCACTCCACCCGCCCTGAACACATACTTCTCTGTAGACTCTTCTTTTCTGACGACTCCATCCCCAGGTACAAGGTAAACTCCCATCTCTCCCATCTTGGCTATAGTTAATTTTCACACAGAGAATTGTGTCACTACAAAACTAAGCCCAAAATTTGGTGGCGTAAAACAAGAGTTATCATCAGCCAGTTTCAGTGGGTCAGGAATCTGGGTGAGCCTTAGCTGGGTACTATGGCTCTGCATCTCTCATAGTGGACAGTGATTTCTAGTAACTCACATGGTTGTTGGACTGAGGTCTCTGTTCTTCACCACCTGTTGACCAGGAGCCTCCCTTTGTTCCTGAACTCACAACATGACAGCTTGCTTCACCAGAGCAAGCAAGCAGGAGGGCAAGACAGAATACTGGAAAGAGAGAGAGCATTTCCTAGTCTTTAATGACCTAATTATAGTAGTGGCAGGTCACCTGCTCATTAGAAGAAGAGTGCTAGTCTAGCCCACACTCCAGGGCAGGGAGTGACATACTAGGCAGTTGGGATTACTGGAGACTGTCTAAGTAGTCTGTCTACCATAGCCTGTAGGATACCTTAGGGTAGGTATCCCTAAGGATAGGCCCAGGTGAGGAAGCTGTGGGCCGTGGGGGAGGCTGCTTGTCCTCTCTCAACCTTGCTTCCCTGCCTCGCATGGTGTGGGCATCTTGATGCCATGACAGTGATTCCAGGGTTTAAAGAGAGGTATATTTTAAATAATCTGGCTCTTAAATATCATTTGAAAGTCAACTCCCTCGTCTGATCTTCAGCTGAAGAAAAAATGGTCTATTTTAGTGCTAGAAGAAGAACTCTGTGTTGGACTTACTAAGAAAAGGTGATATAGCTCACTGAGATAGTGCATTCTTAAGAGATTTGCAAATTTCATTTTTCTGGGTTTATATCCTGAATTTACCTTCTAACCTGGAGTATGATGAGAATCTTCTGGATTTTCAAACTTGGCCTCTATTAAACTGCTGCACTTTGTTTACTTGCTTTTCTTTGAGCAGGGAGCTACCTGACAGCCTAGTCCATGCCTAATTAACTTCTAATATCAGGATTTTGGCTCTCAATATTCTTAAAAATATGTACTAATATTTTTCTGTGTTTTTAGTATATTCAGTACTAAATTTGCTAGGCATTGCTAGGGTTTTAATAGTTGAGAATTTTACAGCTCTTTCTCTGGCATATATACTTAAAAGGAGTGACCTGGGGCTGTGATACCTGTAATTTTTTTGTTATTTTTCTAGGTAGTTAAGGCATTAACAGTTTTTGCCCTTGAATCAAAGTTCTCTACTTTTCTCTCCATACCTTCTAAATATTTTGTCCTTTTGAGTCAAGGGAATTGCCCTGATTTTATGATGACATTTGGGTACGATATTTAAACTGTTAAAAGTTATAAAAACGACCCTTTGGTATTAAATGTAATAAGTGGCTTTGAATTGAATACATGTGCAGGTTCTCCTAAATGAACTTTGTGAGTCCAAACTGCTCTAGTTACGTATTCTCATTGTAATTGGATTCTATGACATTCTTTCATCCTCCAAGAGTTTTCCAGGCCATGAAAATTCCTCATGGCTTGGTGTCGATGTATACTTTGGGTCTTTTGGGGTACTGACTTTCATCTCTCAACTCCTGTGTGACACTTGTAGTGCTGATGATCATCTCCACTCCTGAAAAGGCACGGTGTCTCTGCAGCAAAACAGAACTACTTATCCCTAAGAGATCTATAACAGCCCTCAAGTAAAGGGGGAATGGGCAACTGCTACAACTGAGCTACCTTTGCTCAGCCTTTCCTTATCAAGAATATGTTCTTTTTCTTCTTTTCTTTTCTTTTTTTTTTTCTGAGATGGCGTCTCACCCTGTCACCCAGGCTGGAGTGCAGTGGCACAATCTTGGCTCACTGTAACCTCTGCCTCCTGGGTTCAAGTGATTCTCCTGCCTTAGCCTCCCGAGTAGCTGGGATTGCGAGCACAAGCCACCATGCCCAGCTAATTTTTTGTATTTTTAGTAGAGACCTGGTTTTTACCATGTTGGCCAGGTTGGTCTTGAACTCCTGACCTCAAGTGATCTGCCCGCCTCAGCCTCTCAAAGTGCTGGGATTACAGGCATGAGCCACCACGCCTGGCAAGAATACATTTTTTACTCATGGTTACTCTGCACTGTGTTCATTTTTACTGGCTTGTATTTCTTTGTAATTCTAAAATATTGTCATGTTCAAAGGTTTTAAATTAGACTATAAACACCTCAATATCAGAACTTATTCTTTTCTTTATTTCTTTTGTTTTTTCATTCTTTTCTTTTGTTCTTTCTTTGTTTCGATATCTTGGATCTCTTTCCCCATTGTATATCTACCATAATACCACTCCAGACACATTTCTCAACAGAAGTCAACACATAGAAGGAAGTCTTGTCTAGATTTATTCATGATGCGTGCATTTAGAGTAGATCAGAGATGAGGGGCTGCGACAGGTCTGGACTCTTGTAGTGAGAGATGAACGATTAGAAGGCTTTGCAACAGCATTCAGTTAACTCTACATGGGTAGAGTTGGGTGCTGGTCTCTCTTTTAACCTTCTAAGTGCACCAGAGTATGTTACTGCCATGAAATTGCACTGTAATATTTTCTAGTTGTGATTCATTCACAGCTTAATATGCTTCTAGTTCTGGCTTGACTTTTCCCCCAGGAAGAGCCTAAAATCTCTTCATTATAATATAGACAGTGTACTGCACTTTGAATACAAATTTATCCATGTTCGGAGTAATTTTTCTTGTGATTGTCTCTACCCTGGAGAAGTGCCTTTAATGAATTACATACAAATTGTGTAATTTAAGAAGTTAATTTGGTTTTCTGGTTACACAGGACTAAAAACAGCGCTTGTAGAAAGAGATGATTTCTCATCAGGGACCAGCAGCAGAAGCACTAAATTGATCCATGGTGGTGTGAGATATCTTCAGAAGGCCATCATGAAGTTGGATATTGAGCAGGTAATTGTGTATGCTGGTTGTTAAACAAAAATTGCAACTATGCTTTTTTCTACCCAATTAAATCAGGTTTTTTTCTTTTTTCTTTTTTTTTTTTTAACGGCTTTTAGCATTTCTTCCTGTTGGAAATACCTATTTAGTATATTCTGCTGGAATATCTTTCAGGAGAGGTGTGTCAGTTCTTTCCTGTAGTATTATGTTTATGGGTAATCAGGGGCTTTTTCTTCACAGGCATGTTGAAGTAGCAGATTTACAAAATCACTTTTGGATGTGTTGCCTTTTAAACAATTGTGATTGGATTTTTGCCAGTGGCTACCAAATTGCTACTTTGCAAGCACTTTCAGGGGAGCTATGTTGTAATGCAGGGGGAGTGCGAAATCGATCCTCTTAACTACAACTGCAGTCATACGCTCATATTGTCACTGACATATTCTGAAGGAAAAGATGATCTGAGTCATGCTTTTCTTATGTCACACTTTATTGTGTCCAGCCTGCCACCATTTGAAAACTGCCAAGGCAGTGTGGAAGATGACATTTCCCAGAGGGGTAAAAAAAATCAGCTGAACTTCCTATCTCTTTTTGTACGTGAAAAACACAGCAGCACTGGCTTGACATTGTCAAGTTTTGAATCTGTCTCGTTTTTTTTCTTGATAAGTCAGTTTTGAATCTGTCCCCTTTTCTTATATTCTCTTCGCATCGTGATGGATGCAATGAAAACAGCATAGGATTTAGAATCAGCTAACTTGTGATGTGGTCAGGCTTATTTACTCAAAATCTATGAGTCTGTTATCTTATTTGTAAAATTAGTGTTATAATAGCTTTGCTGGCTTTTTAGAGAGGCATAATGAGGACTACAGCAGTTAAGACAAAGCCTTTTTATAATCTATAAAATACTGTGCAACTGTCAAGTAGCATCATTGCTTGGTTTCGTGAGGGCAAGACAGAAACTTTTAGCATGAACTTGAACAATCTGTTATCTCCTACACAGAAAAAATAATATGGGGAACTGAGAAAGGGAGACAATCCAGAGGATGCAAGATAAATGGCTACAATAATCTTGTAACTCAAGTCAGGAAAATATCTTACACCTGGGAACTCTGACAGCATGTTTTTCTCCTATGCAAATACAGTTAAGGTTTCTAAAAAATCTTTGAGGTTGACAGCATGATGTATTATTAGAAATTTGATTAGGAGGGAGCTATCCTCACTCAGAGGTAGAGGTTTCTGTGTATCAATCAGTTGGCAGGGTGTCTATTTGCCATTTGAAAATATTATGATCTGTTACTGCCAAACTAATTTTCTCTGTTTTGCCTTTCAGTATAGGATGGTAAAAGAAGCCCTTCATGAGCGTGCCAACCTGCTAGAAATTGCTCCCCATTTATCAGCTCCATTGCCTATAATGCTTCCAGTTTACAAGTAAGCCTTTTGATATCACGTGTATGCATTTGCTTCTCTGCGGTCAATAGAACAACAGTTTTAATGGAAATAATCCCTCAATGCATATTTCATAATTTGGTTTTAATTGGTCCTAATCTTTAATCCTTTTCAAGTATTTTCCTTTGTTGTATTTAAAAGTATGGCTTTTCTTAAATTGCTCTCTACTGGCCTATCTCTAGATTTTAAAGGCAAAGGAGGTCGTGTTCTGTATTTGTAATTAGTAGTTTCTTCCTCCAGTTTCTGAGAGTATATAGATGAGCAACTGCATTTGCATTAAGGAACATAAGAGAATCATGTGCAGACTGTAAATGGCTCCGCTAAAGTATCCTGTTGTAAAATGTAAACATACCATATACCCACTTGAAACCCAAGCCATTTTGAGTCATGTTACGTGTCTGAGTTAACCAAGGCTGAAATTTGGTTAGGAAGGGTCAGATTATAAATTATAAAACTTAATTTTCCTAATGTTGTTAGAGCTATCCATGAAGTTGCCTTACATTGGAATTCAGGTAGTATGAAAAAGTAGATTATGTAACTCTGTTAACCAAATTAGTGTTGTAGGGGGCTGGAAACAGATTTTTTATAACTTTGTTCATCCTTCCTCATAGATCGCTTAGGACTTCCTGAACCAGTGTTTCTTAATCCTGGGTGCACATTGTCATCATCCGGGCCCCCACCCTAGTCTAGTTAAATCAATTTCTGGATGTATGAGGTTTAGGCATCAGTATTTATTTTTAATGTTCCCCAGAGAATTCTAATATTCAGCCAGGTTGAGAACAACTGCCTCAGAGAAGATTCATTTAAAAATCTCATTGATTTATTTTACTTACAGACTTCAGCTAGATTGGTGTCAAAAACAGTTGCATAAGTCTGTTTCTTTTGCAGTCCACTTCTAGGTATGCTTTGTTTTTCTTAAATGAAAGGTGTCTTGTACTGTAAGGTAATGTTCTATAATGCCATACTCTGTTTCTAAAGAACTTTCCCCTCTATTTATGCTGTAGGTGGTGGCAGTTACCTTACTACTGGGTAGGAATCAAGCTGTATGATTTGGTTGCAGGAAGCAATTGCCTGAAAAGCAGTTATGTCCTCAGCAAATCAAGAGCCCTTGAACATTTCCCAATGCTCCAGAAGGACAAACTGGTAGGAGCAATTGTCTACTATGACGGTATGTGATATTTTTTTTCCTCACAGATACTTTTCTCTCACTCATGACCCTTATAGTATATTCTTAAGGAGATAGTTTTGCATCTTTAAATACTAATCTTACACAACACACAAACCCACTTGCATGCACATATTAACCATTTTCTCTAACAGTGGCTGAAAAACTAACCATAATGTTTTACCTTTAATATTGTTTATTTTACATATTTGTTTTCTTCTTTGATTTCTACTTTGTGTCTCATGGTTGGTTTGGTCCATTTCTCATCATTATGAATTTGGTCCCCACCCTCATGCCATGTAATTTGTTATGTGTTTGCTAGTGAATATTTGCCTTATGAATATATTATAATGTTGAAAGCAGCTGAGGATATGTTAAGTTTTCTAGATGAAACCTCTATTTTCAAGGGGTTATAAACCTAGGGGGAAAAATGCCCTGTGGGCTGAAATTGACATGTTTGTATTTTGCACAGGACACAGTTCTTGAATGTATAATTTATATGATGAAGGTAGATGAACATTGCATCTGTGAAACTGTGCTCTCAGTTTTTATTGCTTACTTTATTGTTGTTAGATGTTTTCTAATAGTGACATTACCTAGTGGCCATTTGCCATGTGTTCAATGTTCATTCTTTTTTTTTTTTTTTTTGCATGTGTGCAATATAATTTTGTACATTTTATTTGAAGGAGCACTTAATATATCTCCAGATGGACCACAAAACAATATAAAACAAAACAGGCAAAGCCATTTGTAAAATTTTACTAGTAGTTTTAAAGTGTGTGAGATTGGAATATAGTCCAAGGGTGTCCATTTATAAGGAAATAGCTGAACACAGATAATTATACATGTTCAAAAAGTCCTAAAAATTTTGTGATGCAGAGGACAGCTTAGATTCTATATCTCAGTGAGCCCCCAACACCCATTATATTATCTTTTCTATTTAGTATTAGATATCTAAACTCCTAGTAAGAAGAATTTGTTGTTGTTGTTTTATTTTTTTCAGGATATTTTGATATTTATACTGAATACTATGGGATGTCCCAAAGGCTATCCCTGTGTTTTTTTCTTCTTTCCGGTGTTACATTTCTGAACCAATTCAGCTGTCAGGCTTTCATATATAAATGCAAAAAGTATATGTGAACCAAACTCAAGAAAATGTCCTAGGAACAACAATATTAGAAAAATGTTAAGGGTCTTAGGCAAACATTAAAAGCTAGAAAATTCACAGTTTGCAGTGCTTCCCAGCATCTGAACACCACAGGGGGGCCACTTAACTATTTTTGTGGTGCCCTTGATTGAGTCTACATGTTAAAGGACAACCTTAACTGTGAATTTGCTTTCTCTGCATCAGACCCTTAATGTTAACCCATTGTAGTTTATTGGGTGATTATAGTAAAGAGGTTTTTGGTCCAGGAGGAGTAAGAAGGCATTCTGTAAATAGCATCCTGCCCATCCTGACATGGAAATGTTTGTGGCCTTTCCATCTTATTACTAATCCCTCCCGCACAAACCCTCTCACATACTTACTCATTTTCTATGCTTTGTGATCTATTGGGTACTAACAAATTTTATTTATAAGCTTGTCAATATCTGAATCTTTAAAAAATAAACATTAGTGGGCTGGGCATGTTGGCTCATGCCTGTAATCTTAGCACTTTAGGAGGCCAAGGCAGCCAGATCACTTGAGCCCAGTTTGAGACCAACATGGTGAAACCTCATCTCTACTAAAAATACAAAAAATTAGCCAGGTGTGGTGGCATGCACTTATAGTCCCAGCTACTTGGGGGACTGAGGTGGCCAGAGTGAGCTGAGATTCCGCCATTACACTCCAGCCTGGGTGACAGCATGAGACCCTATTTCAAAAAAAAAAGAAGAAAAGAAATATTAGCGAATGTCATGTCTGAATTTGTGACATCCTGTTTTACATTGGTTTGGTATTGTTGTGAATTGTAAATTCTTATTGATTCTACATGAAGAAGCCAAGGGAAATCTTTGTTACACAAGGCAGAAGAAACATTATTCTCTTAGAATCATGAGGAAAAAGAATCTTTTAATCTAGAATTGATCTTTATAGCCTGTTATAGATTGCAATTATGAGCTTAGCAAAAATTTCTGAAAAATTTAAAAATTATTTAAAATATTTTCAAATTGCTCTTTGGAAATCGGTTGTAAAATCATTAAGTCTTGAGCCAAAGGAGTAAAAATAATTATATTCTACTCATTTGATATAAATAATTTGTCTTTTTACCTTGTTCTAAAATGGTACAGGCCTAACTATATTATACTGGAGGTGAGGCAAAACAAGCATGTGCAACAGTGTAGTTCTGTGGTTTTACAACATGTTTGCATGTGGGGCAACTCTTGTTTTACCTAATATGGTATGATGATCAAATTGAATATTGACATGGAAATAAGATGACGAGGAGCATGTAGGTAAAAGAATTAAATGAGTAAATCCATGCTCAACAAAAGGAATGAATGCCTTTTTTCCCTTTGACTGGAAAAACGTTATTACAGTATCATCCTGCTACTAAAGTATTTCAGAGAGAAAAATATTTCAATGTGAAGTGTTATCATTGCAAACCCAAGTCTAAACATTGTAGTTTATAAGATAAGCTTTTCTTAACAAGGAAAATACATACTCTTCTTGATAAATCACCATGATGAGAATATAACAACAGCCACCGAAGTGATTTCAAGTTGCATTCAGGCTTCTTGAAATAATGTTGAATTTACTTTAAAAATAATGTATTGAGGTGAAATTCAATAAAATTCAATTAAAATTAGCCATTTTAAAGCGAACAGAAATAATTTTTGTAACTCCCACCAAGGGAGAATTTTGAATCTGATGAAAAAGTGGCATAAGTAATCAAATGAACTTTTAATTTTAATTAAGTTTTTTGAGACAGAGTCTTGCCCTGTCACCCAGGCTGGCGTGCCGTAGCCTGATCATAGCTTCCTGCAGCCTCTAATCTCCAGGGCTCAAGCAATCCTCCTGCCTCAGTCTCCCAAGTAACTGGGATTATAGTTAGCATGTGCCACTATGCCTGGCTAGTTGTTTTTTACTTTTGATAGAGACAAGGTCTCGCTACGTTTCCTAGGCTAGTCTTGAACTCCTGAGCTCAAGGGATTCTCCCGCCTTGGCCTCCCAAAGTGTTGAAATTATAGACGTGAGCCACTGTGACCAGATAATCAAATGAACTTTTAATACTGCAAGAAGTTTTGCTAACTAAAAACTCTTATTAGTAATACCTTATACACTTACTTCAGCACCAATGAAAAGTGAAATATAATGGTGTGAAAATATAGTGGGACAAACTAGTAAACATTTCCATTAATGTGGACCAGGCACTGAGAAGATCTGTAAGGTATCTTCAGTGCAGAGATGTTAGGGCTGTAAGATGTTTCCTCTGAAGTACAAAATATACAAAGATAAAAAATTTAATTTCTCATAAACCCAGTTCATCCTAATTAAATTTTGATGGCCACTGCATATGATGAAGGCAGAGTTTGTTCTCCCACAGAAGTTCATAGAGGTAATAAGTTCCATGCACTTTTCCCTCCAACATTTTATATATATTTTTTAATTTTCATTTTTTGCAGAGACAGTCTGGTCTTGAACTCCTGGCCTCAAGTGATCCTCCCACCTTGGCCTCCCAAAGTGTTGGGATTACAGGCATGAGCCACTTCGTCTGGCCCTTCATACATTTTGATGTAGTAATTATAGTTACTATTCTGTACATGGCGTAATTAAGATCTGTGCCATATTTCATTGTTAACCACTGAAAAACAAATTCACGTGTATGGAGGAATAACTGTCATCTTTTTAAATGCAGACAGAATCTCAAACTTCTCAGTGAAATCCGTATGAAATGAAAGTTGGGATAGTAAATGACATACCAGTTTTTCCTGCAGTTGTATTTCCTTCTTATAGTCTATTAGAGTAATCATATAGTCAACTCACTGGTTTTCTGACTGAGACATGTCCTAGTATTTTCGAACTTGCCTAGTAGAAACCCACAGCTGGCCGTTACTGCTGATAAGGGAGTTACCAAGTAGAGAGGATGGTGACCAGGCCAACTTTCTCAAGTTAGAAGAAAGTGTTTAGGGCATGGTATGCTTGGGTGACTTGACAGGCTGTGAGATGATGTGAACCAGCTGTTAGAGGTAGCCAGTTTTCTCAGGGACTTATTTTTTTTCCCCTCTATTTGTTCCCATAGTGGATCTTTGTGGCTATTCTAGTTAGACTCCAGTCATCCAATCTAGTACACAGAAAATGAGCTATAATTAAAAATCATTAAATATTAAAAACCCTTAAATACCTCCATTAAGCCATTGTAAAATAAAACTGAAGAACAAAATTACAGCTTTAAATTCCTCCTTTCTGAGAGTCAAGACATTGACAGAGATGTCTGTCGTTTCATATCCGATGATGCTTCTAAGCATTCCTTATGCACATATGAAAAGAGCAACTATAAGAAATTATATTGCCTTTTCCTAATGTAAATAAAAGTTGGTTACATCCATGTTTCAAAGGGGGAATTAAAGCCCAGGTTTCACTAGAATATTCATTTTTATTCCAACCTAAAACTCACAGCATACAAATAGATGAATTCAGCTCGTGAGAGAGCAAAGCCAATTTAATCTCTGGCTCCCCTGAGGTAAATGTAGTTCACGGTCCTGCCCCCACCCCAACCTCAGCTATAATCCCTGGCTCCTGGAGGTAAAAATGCACTGAAGTGAGGAAAATTCTGCAGCCGGATATAATGATCCAAAATGACAGGGACAATAATGACAATGAATTTCATGTCTCCCAGTCACGAGCTGGAGATGCTTGACTAGGCTGACTTACACAATTAAATTGTTACAGGTACAGCAGGAGATGCAGTTAGCTGTATGCTTTGGGGAACGATGCCTCTGGCAAAAGGCATCTTGTGGAATCCAGGCTCTTTTGTTAGGAGCCAGCTATTACTCCTCTAGGCATGCGCCTGCAATTGTACACTTTAATAAAAGAAAGCCCGGGTTAAAGACAAGTCTTTTAAGGTGTTGATTTTATCTACTTGGAAAGCTAAAAAAATCAATTACCAGTATCACAAAAGTGATTTTTTTTGGTCTTTTGTTTGTTTTTTCGTTGAGTTCCTGGAACATAAGTAAAACCTTAAGATGGTGCCTTTAATCCTCATTTACACTATTTGTAAACAGAGTTGTTGAAGGAATTGGGTGTTATCTACTTTAAATCAGACAGATATTAATTTCTTCAGAATAATAGAAATAGATTGAATAGATAACTGAACAATGTGGATTTACAAACAGAATATTAATAGCAAGTCCTTTAAGCAAGTTTGGGCTACTTGCTTCTTAATGCAATTCTTGTGAATTGGAGTGGTAATCTCCAAAGTGAAGGGTGTGAGCCTCATGAGGTGCACACAACCTTCCACTAGGGTATGGGAAGAACACATTATAACTTCTACTTAGATATGTTTTTAAAGTTAAATTCCCTATAAATTTGAAATGGTTCAAATGTCTATAATATATAAAAACCATAGTGTGTACATTATGTAATTTATAAATACACATATTGGAGATATATACTCATATACAAAACCATAGTATGTAAATTATGTAATTTATAAATATACATATTGGAGATATATTACTTTTGGAATACTCAATTTAATTTTGGGGGGGGGGCCCACTAGTAATTTGTCATTATTTTATTTCTTTGATAATTGGCTATTTAAATGTTTTCAAGATAGATGTATTTAGTGAAAGGACAGATTGCTTTGGAAGAGTAAACATAACCAAATCCCTTTCTTCATCTCCCAGTGTTTAATTTCTATGAAATTTAATTGAGGTGACTGAAAACATAAAAACAAAGAACTGTTGAATAAGAGGAAGTATTGGCATGATGCATTAAAGATGTGTATTTAAAAAAATTTTTCATCTTAATACATTTATTTTAAAATGTAAAGTTCTATTTGCCAACAATTTCCAGGGCTCCTAACCCTTTTTGTATCCTTATTATTGTACAACCAAGGTTTTAAAATTATGTAAATATTGATACACATAAACGAATACATGTAGCGCATATGTAAGTTGTAAGTTTAGTCATTAAGATTGTGGGATCCACAACTGTACTTAAAACCTAGTGAGATAGCAGAGTTGCCTGGACCCTTCATAGGACTTGTGACAGGGGTGTGGCTCGATTACCTGGCCGGGTGCTCAAACCCCTTGTGGGAGGGGGAGCAAACAGGCAAACAGGTGCCTGGGCCAGGGTGAGTGCCTTTGGGCTCTCGCCCCATGGCAGCATCTAGGGGTGTGTTATGATTAATGCTCTTTTAGCAGTTGCCATCCAAGATGTCTAAGTGTTAAGTAGCTCAGTGGAGAGTCAGGGTGACAGCCTTTTACACCTTGCCCTCTTGGTACCCAGGTTCTTGTCCAGCATCTGGGAAGTATCAGGTCATGTAGACTTCGAGGATGGTGAATGCAGCGGTTTTACTGAGTGGTGGAGGTGGCCCTCAGTGGGATGGGAAACTGGAAAGGGGATGGAGTGGGAAGATAACCTCCCCCATTTCCAACCTTCCAGCTGCCTCTTCTTTTCTCTCATTCTCAGCCATGCAACTCCACTCCTCTGCCAGTGGAATTTGGGGTTTTTATAGGTACAGGAGGGGGGTGTTGTGGGTCAGAGTGGTTTTTGAAAAAAACAGCATTCAAGTGGGAAAACAGGGATGTAAAGTTCTCATTTAGGGCCATGGGCCCAGGCCTGTGGATGGGGCCATTGCTTGGGAACTGCCCTCTCCTACACAGTATTTCCCTGCCTCCTGTCCGTATCACTAGGATATTGCCAAAACATTGAAGCCATCTGTGACTATTCACCATTTCATTTCCTCGTCTGCCCTAGAAATAACTGCTATGCTGAATTGTATTATTAGGGTTCCTGGTCTTTCTTTTTAATAATCTTATCATATGTACATGTATTTCTAAAGTAATGTATTGTTCAGTTTTATTTATTTTTAAAATTATTTTTATTATTTTTATTTTTATTTATTTATTATTTTGAGATGGAGTCTCACTCTGTCGCTCAAGCTGGAGTCCAGTGGCACAATCTTGGCTTATTGCAACCTCTGCCTCCCAGGCTCAAGCCATTCTCCCACCTGGGCCTCCCGGGTAGCTGGGATTACAGGCATGTGCCACCATGCCCAGATAATTTTTTTGTATTTTAGTAGAGGTGGGGTTTCACCATGTTGCCCAGGGTGGTTTCGAATACCTGAGCTCAGGCAGTCCTCCTGCCTCGGCCTCCCAAAGTACTGGGATTGCAGGCGTGAGCTACCGTACCCGGCTGTTCGGTTTTATTTTTAAACTTTGTGAAAGTATTGTATGATGGTTACATAAGTTGATATAAATTTTGTAGAGCAGTTGGACATGCCTAGAAAAGTTGGGGGTACCTTGTGATCTAGTAATTTTATCAGTAGGTATATGCCTTAGGCGAACTGTTGCATGTATCTACCAGGATATATGTACAAAAAGTTCATAGAAGCACTGGGTGCAATTTCAAAAAGGAAAGTAATGCAAATTTCCATCAAGAGGAAAATGAATATATAATGTATGGTCTGTTCACATAATAGAGTAAAACACAGCATTGAAAGTGCATGCACTGTAAACTAAGCAACACAGATGAATCTTAGAAAAATAATGTTGAAATGGCATGATAAATTGTTTTGTAATTGTAAGCATTGCAATCATACTAGAAAGCTACTTTCCAAAGTATTGTAGGGTCTTTAAATCAATCAGCAATATGGAAGAAGATGACTTAGGTTTACAAACTTAACTGCGCTTTGAACTCTGCATTACCACATCTATAAATTTAGGCTTATGACACCTAATTCACAGGCTGTTTTGATATTTAAATGAACTATTATAATAAATGCAAAACAATTTATAAGTACAAAACATTACTCCCATATTGTTTGTTTAGTGGGGGGTCAATTTCATGGATGTGCTATAGTCCATCAAATTTCTATATGTGCTATATGTGCTATAGTCCATCATCATATTTTGTGAAAATATTCCAAAGTGAAGCATCGGTTCCACAAGCATCCCCTTGTATGTTTAAAATTTGAAGATTCTTATAGAAAAATTTGCCAAACATTCTTAGGATAAAAGGGAAAAATATTGCACATATGAATGTGCTCCAGGTAAGTATAATCTTTGAAGTTTAAGAATTAAAAATCATAACATTTTAATAGAACTTCCTCTAAACATTCCTTCCTCTTAGACATTGATTTAAAACATATTTGCTTTTAATATTTTTCCTTGTTCATATGCAATTTTACACTTCTAAATTAAATGAATAGTTTTAATCTTGATTTCCTACTGTCAGATTTCCTGTTGTATTTCTCCTCTTGTTTTCCGTGAGTTACATAAATGAAACTGACATCATTGCTCATATAGCAGGCATATTTTTTTTTTGCCCCCAAATGCTGCCTTTTTGCTATTCAGTGTATCTGGATACCAACTAATGCTAAATGAAGTTTGACATGTACCCCTAAGAAACAAAACTTATAAATTGTGGCTTCAAAGGAAACCTTGAATAAATAGGACACACTGTGTCCACCCAGGCTAACATCCAGCATATGTTTTAGCTTCCTGATGATGAGACAGAGCAAAATAGCCCCCAGGAAACTTTGCAATTGTTTATTGCTCACTTGTCCAGCATGTATTAAATACCAGGCTTTCAGTCTCTTATAATTTGCTTTTTTAAAATTAAAATCCACCAAAGTAGATATGATCAGGTATAGCAAGCCAAGATAGTAGTCATCAATATTTGTACTCTGTATATAAAAGCTAAAAAACAGTGCTAAAAATTCTCCAGTAGTAGGATGTATGTAAGTTGTTTGAACAGATGGTTCTAGTGGGTTCATAGTAAGCTATTTACCTCTCCCACTCTGTGGTTCAGTTGACCCATTTAAAAAAGATGCAGGATCAAAGGCAAGCTATTGTAATAAAATCTTTGTTCACTCTTCTCTTGATTTACTCATTCATCCAAAAAATATTTATGGAACCTTTAGTATTTGCCAGGCATTGTGCATATATGCAATATATTTTGCCAAATGCCTGGTCCCTACTATCAACAAAGTTTTACATTTGTGTAGCAGAATGTGGTTTTTTAAACTTTTTTTTTTTTTCCAGAAATTATCTTTAAACCAGCTTTGTATATATATTGGGATAGGATATTATGATCTCTATTTTACAGGAAAGAAGAGGAATCATAGCTAAAACTTACATTGATATTTTAGATACATGGTGATGTGAAGATAATTTTATTTTTTAGCTAAAGAAAGGACTTTACAAAATGAAGATTATGGCATCATGGCTTCTTTCAGCTAGTACTGATTTTTCTTTTTAAAGACTTTACTTTTTTAGAGAAATTTTAGGTTCACAACAAAATTGAGAGAAAGGTACAGAGACTTCCTCTATCCCCCCGCTCCCACACATGTTTAGACTCTCCCACTATCAACATCCCTCACCACAGTGAAGTGTTTGAACCTACAGTGACACATCATTATCACCCAGAGTCCATAGTCTACATGAAGTTTCACTCTTGGTGTATATTCTGTGGGCTCTAATAAATATATAATGATATGTATCCACCACTGCCGTATCATACTGAATAGTTTCACTGGCCTAAAAATCCTCTGTGCTCTGCCTAGTCATCCTTCTCCCTCTCCTAACCCCTGGCAACCAATGATCTTTTTACTGTCTCCAGAGTTATGCCTTTCCCAGAATGTCATGTAGTTGGAATCCTACAGTATGTCAGCTACCATTGATTTTTACGTTTGTTATACACTTTTAAAAAGTAGCCAAATAGTTCAACAAAGGCTATCCAATTTTATTATGGAAAACTCAAATATATGCAAAAGTAATGAGAATAATAAAATTGACTTTCAGTTTTATGAAACTTAAAGACACTTATAAACCACTTATAAACTCATGACCAAACACTTATAAACTCATGGCCAGTCTATACTCTCATTTCCCCTTTCCCCCACTCCCCACCATAACAAACATTTTATCCATGGATATTTAGTCTGTATCTTTAGAGTTGAGAACGCTCTTTTAAACACAGCCACAACTAAATTGTTTAACAATAATTTCTTTTTAAGATAGCTAGCTAGCTAGCTAGATAGATATTTTATAGATAAGGGATCTTGCTCTGTTGCCCAGGCTAGTCTTGAATTCCTGGGCTCAAGTGATTCTCCCACCTTGGTCTTCCAAAGTGCTGGGATTCCAGGCATGAGCCACTATACCCAGTCAACAATAATTTCTTAATATCAAATATCTGGTTATGTTCACATGTCCCTTATAATCTCATAACTTTATTAGGCTCCTGATTTAAAAAACCAACTCATAAAAATAGAGAAAATCTTACATATAAGTTGATTCATTCTTTTTTATTGTTGTTACTATATTTTAGATTCAGGGGTACATGTGTAGATTTATTACATTGATATATTATTGCTTAATGGTGACGTTTGGGCTTCTAATGAACCCATCACCCAAATAGCGAACATTATACTCAATACGTAGTTTTTAAACTCTCACCCTTTTCCCACCCTCCCACCTTTTGGAGCCCCCAGTGTGGATTTATTTTTGACTGATAGGCTTGCAGTCCCTTTTTGTTTTGTTTCCTCCTGGTTTTATTTAACAGTTTCCCTTTGATATAAATTGGTAGATTTGTCTCATTAATCTGTTGCTGCATAAGAAGCAACACCTAAACTCAGTGGCTTAAAACAATGATTGGTTATTTCTCTTAGTTCTGAGGATGGATGGGCTCAGCTGGGTGGTTCTCACTTGGGGTCCTTCTATATGGTTGTAGTGCGATGGCGGCTGGGGCTGAAGTCTTCTAAAGGCTTCTTTATTTACCTGTTTGGTGCCTGGACTTGAAAGGCTGGGGTGGCCAGGACTTGGTCTGGCACCTCTTTCGCCATGGCTTCTCTGTATGGCTAGCTTGGACTTTTTTACAGGGTACAGACTTCTTATGTGGTGGCTGGCTTACCCCATGAGCCCACCAGGAGACCAAGACAGAAACGGAGGGCTTACTTTGACCTAGCCCTAGAAGTCACACAATGTTACTTTCACCTCATTCTGTTAATTAAAGTGAATCACAAAAGCAGCCAAGCTTAAAGGAGAGGGGATTACAAAAGTAAGAAAAGCAGAAGGCATAGTTTACGGAGGAGTGGTGGGACATCTTTGGTGACTAGCAACAAAAAAGCTAAATCAAATTGTTTTGTCAAAAATACTTTATGGGTGATGCAAATTTCCATCACAAGTCTGTTTACCTCTTTTTTACTTTTTAAAATTAATAATTATAATTATTGCCTATATAATTACAGCATTTCATTAGAGCTTAAGGGGTCATTAAATGGTACTTTTATAATTCTGTTTTTCCTTCTTGATGGGTTAGTTGGATTACTTATAATTTCCCTGTATCAACTGTCTGCCTACCTTAAGGTATATTGTATATAGGAAAGTCTGGATAAATGCTTGATTCTTTTCATTCATTTGTCTTCTAAAATAACGAGTTAGCTTTTTTAGTGTCCTCCAAATGTAATAAGATCTTTTTCTGAGGGGAGGATTGTCAACATAAACTCATGGATTTGACGTATTTGATAGATACATGTCAATCCATTAGAATTACTGATGTTCATATTGCCCGTCTCTGGCTCAGGGGTTCCTCCAGTTGGCCCCTGAGCCTTTTTGATATCCTGTCAGTGGTCTTTGATGATTTCTGTGCTGTTTGCTATGACAAGATACTCCGGTTTCATCTTGAAACTTTCCTGCCCTAGTTTTGGAAGCAGCCATTTCTTCAGTAACACTTGACTCCCTCATGTGGAAAATGATAACTAGGGACCATAATCTATTTGCTATGCAGTTTCATTGCTACTGGTTGGTCATTATTTCTAGGTCTTTCAATAGAAAAAATTAGGAAAAAATTTATGTAGAGAAGAAAAACATGATGAGTTTATAGATATAGTTCCACTTCAAATTTAGTATTACACGGTTTTTATTTAACCTTATCAATCAGACCTCCAAAACAGTTTAATTTTATTTTTCAGTTTTGTTGTTGAATGGGGACATACAGACAAATTACTGTCTTTTTAAGTGACTTGACATATTTATTTCCTATAAGTGTGGTTATGCCACCACTTAATACAACTGAAAATTTCATTTTGCTTTAGATGATTAGGAATTTATTTTTTTAAGCTGTGCTTTTGTTTTATAAATTATGTAAGTAAAGGGTTTTAAAGTCAAAAATGTAAACAAAGACAATTCAAACAAGGCTGGCTTCTTTCCTTGTTCTAACCTATTCCCTCCTTCTCCTTTAAAATTAACTTAAAAAAATTTTTTTAGGATTTTGGTATATTCTTTTAATGTATGTATGCATATGTGTTTGTTATATGTACACTTGTTTTTGCTCTCCCTACCATTTTGTAGGTGGTAGTAGTGCCTTGCTTTTTTCACCTAATAGAGTAGATATTGCTTTCCATAAGTATAAGAGGCCACAAAATTTTAAAAGATGAATTTAAAAGCAGGGATCAACTTTTATGGAATTACATTTGATAGCCATGTTAACTGCTTAGATCAAAATATACCTGCTCATACAGCCTTAGCCATCAATAAACCACACTTTCAAATTATGTTTCTTTTTCTAAGTGAAAATAAAATCTTATTTCCTTTCTTTGGTTACCACAAAACAATGACACATCCACTAGTCTGATCTGTATAGAGACCTTAAAATTAATCAGAGAGTCTCAAATGCTGTTATTATCATTATGTAAAATATGCTGTGATTTGTTCAAATTTACTAAAATCTGGTTCATAACATTTGCTTGCATTGAATGCTGATATGCTTAGTCAGACTAAGTGCTTGTGTCAATTATGGTCTTTTAAATAGATGAGTCTGTCTTATACTAATATGTGAAATTATACTTCTTGGTGAAATTTGTGTTGATATGCTTTATATTAATGGTGCATTTTTTAAAATTTAGAGATAAAGCTAATTAATTGTAGTTTAAGTTTCAGTTAAAAAAGTTTGAGGGACTTTCTGCTTTTGTTTCAAAGACATTCGGAGAACACATGCCCAAGAAATGTAAGCCGTGCTTAAAAACACTGCACTTTGAAGCTTGCAGTAACTATCTAATGAATTTGTCTCAGAGTAATTCTCCTTCAGAAACAAAATCTTATAGGTCACGTTTGGAAACAAGGACAGAAGCAAATAGTTGACATTGCAATATGGGGAAATAAATGGGAAATAAAAGACCATAATGATTGGTCTTCAGGAAGCTATAAGGATTGTTCTTCAGGAACTAATTTTTCTTGCTACTTTATTGTGTGGACAATATAATCCCTCACGTATGTGTTGGCAGAGTCCCCAGTTTCTCACTGCTGTACCCACTCTTCACATATTTTCTAGCATTCTTTCAAGAGGATCAGGAGTCTGCCCAGATACCTGTTTAGGAAAAGGAAGAAAGAGAGAAAAAAATAATACTTAAATCAATTTTCGAGTTGTTCTGCAGATGACGCACAGCAGCTTTCTTAGTGTAATGGAAAGCCAGCCTGGTATTAAGCATCTAGCCTCAAGAAATGGCAGTAATAAAAATATCTCTTCAATTAAAAAGCCCCACACTTTAGTTTCAACTGTTGAGCCTTGGAAATGTAATAAAAAAAAAAAACTGTGAAAAAAAGTCTTTGGTACATAGTTTTTATAAATATAACTAACACCTTGGTGTAGATTATATTCTCTGGAGCCAAGTATATTACTGTTTTAGGATGTGCATTTTCAAACTAGTTTCATTATTACTGTTAATACTTACTCATATCACACTTACATTAGTGAAACCCTCCGTAGATCATTATATTCACTCACAAGCATGAACCACACAACACCTTTTTTTTTTCAACTCAGCTTTGCACAGTAAAAAACATATAGGCACACACAACTAACCTCCCACACAAGTTAAATAACTATTGCTCCTTTTCTGTTCAAAACCAAATACATACTCTTGCATTCACTGGAAAGTATTACTAATATATGATTTGCTATCTATTCAGAAGAATAAATCTTTGAGAATAAAATATAAAAGTATATAATAATGAAAGCAACTACCAAATTAAAAACAATATTAAATAATTTGTACTTGATATTTTTATGTCAAAGATGATTAACATGTAACTGATTTACCTGGGATAGATCTAACACCAGAGCCTGTCAGTATGCCAGAAACTTCATATTTCCCAGGAATTTTAAATTTTCTTAGTTTTTAACCAGAGAAATACTACAAAGAATGGATTTGGTGATACGTGTTTTATTTTCCTTAAGAAGGTTGAAGTCTGAAAGGTAACTGAGAAGAGGCTCACAGGCAGTTCTCTCTTTCAATAATTCCCCGTGTGTAAAGCATTGTACTGCAATAGTTACCTCAGAACCATTTTAGTGAAAGAGAAGGTAAAAATACATTATCATTAAAAAACTAATCTGAATATAGTCAGGATTTACAAATTGGATAAACTGACTACTCTCATTCTAATAAAAGAATAAAATAAACCCAATTTATTATTTTCAGTAGTTGCCTCTTCCAACAGCATTTAAATAAATAGATAATAGTCCATGCTAATTGTAACAAACATGTCTATTGTATAAAAAAAGATGGAAGCATGTCTATTATATAAAGCCAGATTGATAGGTATATTTTTACCTTTTTCCTCTATCTTCTATTTGTATATTTCTTTTTCTCATCACAGATTTTGGTAAAATTGGTATTTTCATTATCCTTAAGTATGAACAAAGAGAGAAACATATTTCTCCACTCAATTATGTCGATTTTTTAAAGTAGCAAACAACCCTGTTTGTTTATTTTTTGTGTTTTTAGAGATAGCGTCTCACTTTGTTTCCTGAACTGGACTTGAACTCCTGGACTCAAGTGATTCTCCCACCTCAGTCTCTCAAGTAGCTGGGACTACAGGCATGCATCGTGGTGCTTTGCTTAAGACCCTATTTTTAAAAAAACCAAGCATAAACATTATTAACACAAACATAATGAAATATATATACAATTTGGAGTAATATTTAAGGTGACATAAATACCTGGATGCAATTAAACACTTAACTCACTAAAGTTTAATTATTTTAATTTGCCACATTTGCAAATTAAAATAATTAAATTTGGTGTTCTCCCCATGCCATCCCAAGTATGAACAGTATCAATTCACCCCTGCCCCCTTTAAAAATATATATATTTAAAATCCACAGATTGGGGTCAGTGTTGGGAAGGGGGATGGATTTCTGCTGAAACTCCACATGTGCTCCTTACTGCTGGTTGATGCTTTTGATGTTGTCACCCCCTGAGGTCAGGAGAACACAGACAGGAGAGTAAGTGGCAACTGTAGCAACCCCAGGCTTTGTGGCACTTCTCTCCAGAAGATGCAAGGGTATTTTCTGCACATCAGCACTGGCCTTGACAGTAGAGAATTTCTTTTCATTTACTTTAAAATGGTTCTAACGAAAACCAGGCTCTCTCATTTGCAAAACCAGCTGTCTGTAGCAAAGCCGGACCTTCTCTTAGAGCCAGGCTGAGGCCACAGATGTCATGTGGCACCTGCATGTGGAGGCCACAAGTGGCCCATTAACCAGATCTGGGCTGAGACTGCTGAGTCTGCACCATGGAGTTCACTCCTGGAGGCCAGCTGCAGTGTTCCCACCCAGCCAGGAAGGGCAGTACCCTTCTCGTCCCAGAATGGTAATCTGAGGGCCCTCCATGACACAATGGGACATTTAGCCTGGGTGTGGACCACCGTGGTGCTTTCCCTCCCTCCATAGGACAAATGTATGGTCACAGATTCCAGCAGTGCCTGGAGCCCACTTGGGCCTTTAATATCCCATCTTGTCACTTCTCAAGCCCCTGCCTACTCCACCAAAAGGGCTGGGGAGGCAGTCCAAAGATTTACCTTAATAAATATATATTTATTATATTTACCTTAATAAATATATAATATATATGTATATGTAATTTTATTTTTAGTTTTACTTTTTTAAGTGACAAAGTCTTGTTCAGTTGCTAGGCTGGAGTATAGTGGAATGATCACAGCTCACTGCAGTCTTGACCTCTTGAGTTTAAGCAGATCTCTCACCTCTTGGTTATAGTTGTGTGCCAACACATCTGGCTAGTTTTTATTTTTTAAAAACTCTTTGCAGAGACAAGGTCTTGCTTTGTTGCCCAGGCTGTTGATGACCACCTGGCTTCCTCTCACCTCGGCCTCCCAAAGTGCTGGGATTACAGGTGTGAGCCACTGCATCCAGCCCCCAAATTTTAATTTAGTTTTATCTTCTACCTTTTTGTGATTATGTGTCTCAGTTTAACAAGCCTTTAGTTACAACTAGGTATAATCAAGGGCCTTCTGTGTGCCAAGTGGTTATCTATGGTTGGACTTTTTCTCTTCTCCCTATGTGCTCCCCCACCATTCAATTTTAAGGAGATACTTTTTCCTTGTTATCTGCACTTTTTGAGCAATAGGTTTCGGACTACTTATCCCTGTAAATTCCCTTTGAATTATGGCATTTTAACCATTTTTCACAAATATTGAGCTTGAAATTTTAGCGCCGTCAGGAGGGACGGATCCCTAGCAGCTCTTTTATTGAAATTATTCTATTGGCGGCAATAGGAGTTCCTGGAGGGCACTGCCACCCAGAAACCAGATGAAACCAAGTCAGAAATTCTGAGTATAACTGACAAGGACATTGGGTAGTAGAGGACTTGGGAAAAAGTAAAATCCCTAATTTCCTCGTGTGTGACCCACATTTGATATAGAAATCATGATTTGTCTGGTATTGGACAGAATCACAAATAAGGATTAGTTGCCATAAAAGTTGTTCTAATTTATATTGTGAAAGAGCTGTAGTGCTGCATCAGAAAGGAGTCTCTGTTTGCTAGAAGAGCTATGTCAGCAGGTGAGGCCTAAAGCCTAAAGGCCTGAGGGGTGGTCAGGGGTGGGAGAGAATGAAGTTACTCTAGACTTTCAAATTGTTCCTCACCCTTCACAAAAAGGGCAGTTTCCCAAGGCTGAAGGAAGCAGCAGTCACTGAGTGTAGAATGTTTCTCTCTGGTGCAGTGGGTTGTGACCGCTCTCATTGCTGTTTTCTTTCTTTCCAGAGTAAAACAGGCATCCTTCAGAAGTTTCATACCGTGTAGCCCTGAAGAGCACTTGGCTAGATTATGGTGGTTTCTAAATGTACATTTGGTTAATCTGTTGAAGAGAAATAATGAAAAGCTGAACAGTCTCTTTCTCCCCTATCAACTCATGAGCTATGAGTTCTGGAGAAATGTTGGAGAAAACCTTGACAGCAATATTTGAATTCCCCCTTGTGTTTCTGCTGCTGAAGCTGCAGCTTCGAAAATTGCAGGGCTTCTTCACCAGCCTGCGTCTCACCATTTAGCCTTTTAGTCCATTAGAGAATCTGATTCTGTCAGCAAGGCCTCAGGTTTAGATCTTATTAGCTCTAGATGTTTTTTTTTTTTTTTTTTTTTTTTAATCTACCCTCCAGAAATGTGCAGAAAGTCCCAAGATAAGAGAAAACTTTCTGGCAACAGTGCTGAATTTCCTGGTGTGTGTTATTGGGAAGAAGCTGACTGAATGTTAATATGTGTTACTTCTGATTTGAGGTGTGCCCAGTGTAGGTCTATGCATATATTATACTGTTGCTGCATGTATGTAAACTCTTAAAATTGGAATGGGGGAGTTCTCTGACCCCCGCTTGCAGGACGTGCAACGGGTGTGGCTCATCTGTTCAGCCACCATACTCAGACACCTTATGGGAGGGGGAGTGCACAGATGGGCAGGTGGAGGAGCCAGGGTGAGCGCTTTTGGGCTCCAGCCCATCGTAGCGTCTAGGGGTGGATGTCTGTGACTCCTGAAGCCCCAGTGGGCATGTCATAATGCTCCTTTAGCTCTGCCGTCTGCAGACAGCTAAAGCGTTAACCAGCTCAGTGCCCTCTTGGTATCCAGAAAGAATCAGGTCACACAGACAAATTGAAGGATGGTAAATGCGGGGGATTTTATTTCCAGGTGGAGATGGCTCTCAGCAGGATGGATGGGGAGCTGGAAAGGGGATGGAGTAGGAAGATGATCTTCCCCTGGCGTTCTGCCGTCCTGTGGCCAATCTCCTCTCTGACCGTCCCCAGCCAAACTCTTCTTGATGTTTACATGCTCTTTCTCTTCTCTCCTTCTCTGCTGTCTGCTCTGCTGCTTCTTTGCTCTTCTGCTGATCTGCTCAGGAGCCTGGGCTTTGGAGTTTATAATGGTACACGATGGTGGGGGGTATGGCAGGCCAAAAGGCAATGTTTGGGTGCAAAAACAGGAATGTCTGTTTCTGTTTAGGGCCATGGGTTTCCAGGCTTGAGGGTGGGGCCTTTGCCAGGGAACTGCTTTCTTCTACCCAGTATTTTCTTGCCTCCTGTCCATATGAAAATGAGTATCGATACTCTGTAAGATTTTCTTTCGTTTAATTCTGTACACGATTCTTCAAGATTAGATTTAATGTATTAGTCTTGGGATTGGAATGACTATAAAGGAAGCAGCATTTTGTATAGTAAGTTGAAAGAATCTGTAGATTTATAGCTTTCTAAGTAAGATAGTATTCTCAGTTGTTTTTTCACATGACTAGCATTTACATTTATTTATGTATCCATTCAGTAATGATATGAGTGCTATCTATAAGTCAGCTAATGTGATAGGTAATGGAGATGAACAGAATAACATGAATTGTTTTTTCTTAGAAAACTCTTTAACAGAGGATACAGACAAGGAAACCATTGATTTATGGTTGCCTGTGAGAAGTTCTGTGACAAGCATATACCTAACATGGTTATGTGTGTGGGAGAATCTAGGAAAGCTTCCTGAAGTAAGTAATGCTTTGCTGAATTTTAAGAAAGGGTAGTATAGCCAGGTAAAGACAGTGGGGGAGGATGTTGACAGGAACACTGTGGCCAAAGCATGCAGGCCCATGGAATTACAGGAAGCAGTTGTGTAGAGCTTGAGTGTAGGGTTGTGTAGGGCCTGGATCATGGAGGAACAGGTATGCCAGGATGAGGAGTTTAGTTTGAATTCTCTAGGCAATGGGCATTCAGTGAATGCAAACAGCATTTGATACAGGTACTCAGGGTGCAGAAAACTGAATGATTAATAGGAGGGCATTGGATGAGATTTTATGCTGATGTGAAGGAATCCCAGGAGAGAGAGAGAGAGAGAGAGAGAGAGAGAAAGAGAAAAAGACCTGGGGTGGCGGGGGAGAGAGAGAGAGAGAGACCAACCTAGGAAAGAGAAGGCATATTACACAGGACATTATCCATCTCCTTGCTTAAATTTCTTGGACAACTCCAGCATCTACTACCTAGATTTTCTTGTTTTTTGTTTTTTGTTTTTTTTTTTGATAGGTGTCTTTGTGGCTTACCTCTTTATTTGTGTAACTGCCCTTTCTTGTCTTTTGTTACATCTTTGATTTGGAAGTGAATTAATAAATGAATGTCAAGTGTTCCCAAATTCTGTTTTAACAATAATCTAGATCTTTTAACGCTTCAGTAATGTGGGCTTTTAAAAATCTGTGATTGCCCAACTGGTTTATGTCAGCATTTTGGAAAGAATATCAGTCTTTAAAGCGGTGTTAGAGATATAAACCCTCTGGGGAGTGAAGAATGCCTGGTGCATGCTAATTTTGTACTTATCCAGGTGGAGGAGAGAGAGGAATAGCCAAAGCTATAGATAGAACAAAGGCATGTCAATTGCAACCTGGTCTCAGTTTAGACTTAGCTCTCCTCACCAATCCCCTATCAGGATATTAGTGGCTTATTTATTTATTTTTAACCTGTATCATATTAAGCTCTTTGACAAATCACATTTTGATTTATAGTCTGTGCATTTGGCATGTGCTTTAATGGCATTAGCCAACTCTAGACACATACTGAATTCATTATGTACCTTATGTATGTAAGTAGTAATACTTCCTTTTAATGAACATACGGTCACATCAAAGTGCTGTGAGGTGGTTTTACAAAAGCATCTTTGTGTAGTGCTCCTCAGAAGTTTTGAGATGCGTATTAAGTTGAAGATTAATATGCTGTATTTTAAGTTGTATTTTAATGGAGTAATGTATTATAATTTTGCCCTCTCCTTAAGGTGAGTAGACTGTTATTGTCTGTTTGAGTCTTTGATTTTTAGGCTTTGGTTCTTAATTAGAATTCAACATTGTTGACATGTAAATTGTTTGTGACCAGATGAATTCAAAACTCAGAAAGTAAAATTGCCTTTGAATTTGTATCCTCAGCTATGGTATTGATTGAAAATCGATGAGTAACTCTTTTTCTTGTTTTCTATAGGCAGTAAGAAATTCACAGAATCTATTTACAGCTATACGTGACAGCGCTTCACCTTGACTATGCCTGCTAAAAGATTTCTTGACCTTAAAATGTGGATACTCTTCAATGTTTGAGGGTAGGGCTTCTCCTAAGGTAGAGGCAGAAAAGTAAACCAGCAATAGGTAGGACTCAAGATCTAGCCTGTCTGATCAGGCTTCCAAACCAAGGAGTGGCAGCAGGCCAAACCACCTGTCTCTGTTGACTAGGCAGTCTTAATGACCATCCCATACTTCATCAGTGCATGGGATCTGAGCACGGGTCTGAGCAGACTCATAGTTTTCTTAGTGAAGCAATCCATGAAGTCAAATGCATGACAGTATCTTGGGGATTCTTTGGGAAGAGGAGGGGGTCTATGGAGGACACTAGGTCATCCCCTTGAAAGGAGAGGTAGAGGCCATTGCTTGAGGGAAGGGCTAAGCAGAATGTCAGAACTTTGGCTAAGCAAACAGATATGAGCAGAGTTCTAGTTCAACTAGGAGCACAGAGTGAGAACCAGATATTGGGGCAGGAACTCTTCTGTTTGATGTCTACAGTGGGAGAGACTGCACACTGGTGAGCACAGGGATTCCTTTGTGTAGGGGTTCCTTAAAGACAGACAACAGTTTATAGGCAGATAACAGTTTCCGGAGGGATGGGGCTCCCTATATAATGCCAGGGACTGCCAGGATTGACTCAGGATTGACTCGGGGACTGCATGGGGCTGTCCCTGCAGGTTGAATGCTGTCAGTGATTACAACAGGGCAAGGGCACCTTGACTGTCTCAGAAACTAATAGAATCTTTCTTTGACAATAACCACTGACGAGCATTTCCAGGAAGACTTTGAAAATTGCTGGGAGTCTGAGCAAGAAACCCTACTCACTAAAAGCATGGTATGTGATTCATTATAAAACAGAAGGAAAAACATTAGTAATAGACATGGTATGTCCCAACCTTGTATAGTTGAAAGTAAAACTAAGTAATACATTTTCAATTTGGTGTGACATTGTAGAATTTCTAAATTTATTATTATTTTGAAATTACAGGAAATGATTAGAAGTATGAGGGTGTGGTTCTTCTGTTGTTTGTTTTTCACATTTGAGTCTTACTACATGTCACCATTGTCCAGCATTTCAGAGACAAATGGAATATTTTTGACATTCATTGAAACTGTTTTGGTGAAAGAGCTGTATTATGGTACTATTTAATTTTAATTTTTATAATAGTTTATCAGAAATGAGATTAGAGCATACTTATTGAATTACCTTATTTTTAAACTCTTACATATTTATTGAGTACAGATTAGAATCAAACTTTTTAGATTATTAGAAAAGTCTTTCTCAAATACAAAGGGAAGTGATTATATCTGTAGTAAGTTCCCCCAAACCTCCGAGGGGAAGTTTTGTTTTAAATGTTTACATGTTTTATATTGACACATTTGTTGGCTTAAAAAATATGGCAATAGCATCCAGCATAGTACTTGATGTATGTGGTTGCAATTTGACATTATTTTATTGATAACTTTATTGTGTATAAACTTTCTTTTCATGTCTTTTTATGTGGGAGACATCAGATATTCTACTAGCTGTTAGGAGGTAGTGAAATTAAGTTGATTCTCACAGTATTTGCACCTCAGTCTTCTGCCTCAGCTTGTGACCTTACCTGAGAAGGTTCAGAATAGCTGTTTTATCATTTCCCTTAGGGTGATCGGGCTCTGGTAAATTGATTGGCATTAGCCCAACTCACAGCCTATCGAATCATGAATTGATTACTTTAGACAACAAATAGTTTAACACCTTCCTACATGCCATACATTGTTGTCCTTGCAGGAGATAAACTCTTGGAGATGATTAATGGTGGGGGATAGAACCAAGTTCCTGCCCTTAATTTATTCATTCCTATGAGAAGTGAAACATTCATGTAAAACAGATGACTCAGATTGCTGTTAAAAAAAAAGTCCGGTAGGGCAAACCTATTTGAATAACCAAATTAAGATCAGGATTTTGCGTAGTAACTATAGAGTCCAGGCAGAAGCAATGAGATGGTCTAAAAGCAATGAGATGGTCTAAACTATAGTTTAAAAAACAATATCTGTTAAAGATATCTTTGTCAAGTAAGTCTGAATATTTTGCTTTTATAGATAAAAAGATAATTAAATTCTTACTTTTTCATTTCATCTTTTAGAGTCTCAAAACCCAAATAAAGTTTCCAAATAAACATTGAATCTAGGTTGCTGAGAGATGTTATTCTGATAACTGAGGAATGTTTATGATTCAGATATTAAATAAAAGGTTATCTTAACAAAAGGAGAAGGAAGGTAAATGTAGTAGAAGGCAATCTGTTAACAGTATTAGCTTCATTCTTATAATGCTTTGCAGTTTACAAATGCTTTCACATATGCTGGAATCTGATTATTTCAGCGGCTCCAGGGGATTGGTAGAGAGGCTCTTGTTAGACCTACTTTATAGATGAAACAGACTCTGATGAGGAAAGGAATGTCCCCAGAACCTGAGTTAGTGGCGGGTTGGGTCCTGAACTCACACATGCGGAGTCTCCAGCATTAGTGCTCTCTGACTGGGGCCAAGAGTTAGCCTGCTTTCCATGTAAATGCCCTAGTACACATTCCTTTCAGACAATCAGGATGTTGGGTTCAGGTCAGACTGATTTGATAACAATTTGATAAAGTGTGGAATCTTCCTGTGATTAAAGAGAGAAGTCTGATAAGGTACAAGACTTACCATGAAACAGATAAAGGTTCTCTCAAAAGGCTGCCTTCAGTTAGAATTCCCCAGCCGGTCCTTGGCACATGGTTCCATGTGTTTATTATGTAGCTCACACTCGAAATCACCCTTGGGGCAAGTTGAGCCATTCCAGCATTTTGTAAAAAGTTGTGTGCATGTACTCACACACAAATGAGGAAAAGAGGACTGAAAAGATGGTTCTGTGTAAGTGAAAGGATTCACTTGATTTTTCCCAGTCCTATTATGAAAGATGGTTTAGTTACATCAAAGGGCTTCTTTTGACTTGTTATATAATTTGATTCTTGAGTTTTCAGTTGGCTTATTTGAAATTTTGTAAATTGCAATTTATAAAATTGGAGGGCCCTGAGAGATCAATTTCCACCTTGTGGCTTGAATAATGAACATACTGAGATGAGGGGTTAGGGCTTGCTCAGGTTTCTGTTGCAGACAGGAAAAAAAAAAATCTGGTTGACTTAAAGAGAAAAGAAATTCTCTGATAGGACATTGAATAGCAGGCAGAAATACTGGGAAGACAGAGACCTAGCTTGAAAAATAAGGGACTAAATATGATTTGTAGCAACCACAGCCACAGGCAAAATCCTGGCCCACAACCAGTGCACCGAAGACTTGATTGCTGATCCCTGCATGTCGCGTCTTGCTGTGCCACCACTGCTGACATCTCTATTGCTGCTGCCCCTAGAAATGGGATGGTACTGCTATCATTGCATCTGCCTCTGGATTAGAGGTTCTTTGGGTCACTACTTCTAGATTGAAGTCTGTGTTGAGAGCATCTGACTGGCAAAGCCAGGTTAAAGGCCGGTGTCCCAGGGGACCATTCTTCCTCTCCTATGGGATGGTAGAATGCCTTTCTGCAAGGCTTACAAGAGAGGAGGAGGGGTTTAGATGCTAGTAAGCAAAACCAAACCATATCAAACATGAGACAGTTATCTGCTATGGAAACATACCCATTAGTGGCTATTTAAGAGGTTAGAACTTGAGTTTTCTGACTTTTCTCAGGATGCCAAATGTATAGCTAATGTAGATTTCCTTTCTGAAAAGTGACAGAGGCTCTGTGGTTTGTAAGAGAAAATGAAGTCCTCTGTAGTAAGATTTAATAATTCTAATATTTTGAAACAATCAATTTTCCCGTAACACTGTTTTCCTCTGGATTGAAAACCATTCCCCATCTTCCTATCCTTCGTGACATACAGAATAAAGAATCTTATTTTTCAGTGGTAAAAAGTGGAGAGAGAGAAAAGGAGTAAAAAAAGAACAGACAGTATTCATGAAGTGCAAAGATTAGAGGTTAGTTGTTACACATTTCAGGGAAAGTTTGTCAGATTGATGAGCAATAAAACCATTTAGAACTGGAAAATCTTCAGGGCTTTTTTTTTTTTTTTAAAGTTATTTTAGGCAGTAACCACATCTTGTCGTTATAGTCTTTGCTTTCCAGCAATTCCTTTTTACCTTTTAGTAATAGAAGCTAATATTTATTGAGAACTATTTTGTCATAGCATCATTACCTATCTCACTTCTTCCTCACAATAACTCTGTGTTAATCTCATTACTATTCTCCTTGCGTAGCTGAGAGATCAAACCTTAGATGAAGCAACTAGCATGAGGTTTCACAGTTCATAGATGTGGGACTTGAACTTAAGCATATACACCTGTGAAAGAAGCTTTGTAAATCTTCCTTTAACTTAAGAGAGAAAAGAAGGTATGTCTAGAATGCTGTTTGGTAATATTTTAAGGAAACTGCAGGGGAAGGAGAAAGGAAGTGTGCTGGAAAATCGAAAGACTTTTGGGAGCATGTGGCTCCTCCACATTAGACTTGTAAATTTGCTCTTGTATCTCTGTTCCAGGACAGCTGGGCCAATCTGATCTCTTTCATTTCTGCTCCCCACAGTAGTACTTAGCTTAGTGCCTGGTGCATAGTAGGTGTTTAATAAATATTTACAAAAAGAATTAATCTCAAGCATCCTCAGGACAGTTTCCCGGGCTTAAGATGCCATGCAATTTGAACTGCTGCTCTCAGTAAAGAAATAACTTTACCCTCAAAGCCAGGCATCGTTTATCAATGAATTTAGTGCATTTCACAAACCAAGAAGCTTACCAGGGGTTTTTAGGCCAAATAACTGGATAGCCTGTGAAAGATCTCTATAGTATGTCTGCTTCCTGACTTTCCAACTTCACTTCAATTAATTTTGTCACATTGCCCCCTTTTCCTTTTTCTTCCTTAAACATATAAAATGCTGTGGTTTTTTTGGCTGTGGTCGAGAGAGAATGGATTGTCCTGGGAAAGGCACAAGGAATCTTCATTGTAAACTAATGTGTAGAACATTTTTTGTCCAGAAATAGCTAATGAATACCCAAAGCATTCTGTTGCTTGCAGTTTAAATGTAGTTTCATTTTTGTTCAGCTCTAGCAAGATTTCTAAGTGTCTTAAAAGTAAAAAACTTACTTTTCATTAGATTCATTTAAACTTTTTCAAGAGAAGAAAGTTCTGAGGGTATAGAAACTTTACGTACTTAAATATATCATATTAAGGAACTTCACAGCATTTCGTTTATATGGGGCCAAAGGCCACAGATCCACCCCGATTGCTAATTATTGAGATTGCAAATAGCTTATTTCAGAACTTAGGGTGAGACAAAAGAAACATGAAGGAACAAAAGGCCCAGGATAATGAAAAGGATATTGTGAAGAGAAAGGCCTGTAGAATTATGATGCAGGTCACATCCTGTACCTGCATTTAATTGTACCTTTGTATTTAATAATAAAAATGATTACATGCTCAGTGCTAACAGGTGTCCCTGCTTGAGAACTGTAGTATAGATAGGTGACAGCAAATTACTCCAGTTCATAAACTTGGAATATTATGCTTTTATTTTGAGTTTCACCAGTCTATACTAGAAGGCATTGTGTGCCAAAATATACATCAACCCAGGAAGATTTTCAAACTTAGCCCCTGATAAATATACATAAAACATAGGTGAATATTTTAGAGTATAAATGAAAGAAAAAATCAAGTGCCAGGCACTTAACACATTGAGGTTATATTAATACCATAGTCACATTTCTAGTTCTTTATATTTTCTATAAGCTTTGAATGTAATGTAAATTAGCAGTGATTTAAGTGGTCTTTCTGTTAGAACTTAATTGCCTTCTTTATGAATTTTCTCTAATTCTTGCTTAACTTGAACACTTTCTGTAACTGCCCTGTCCAAAATATAGCCCCTGCCCTAGGGATTTGTTCTCCCTGTCCTCTGTTTTTCCCTTTATTGCCATTATTGCCATAACAATATTCTTATTAATCTGTTTGATTTTGTCTGTCTTCCCCATTAGAAAGAGGTTCCAGAGGACAGAGACCAAGGTAATCTTATTCTCCCTGAATCAGTGGTTCCCTAGTACCTTGACCATGCCTGGCTCATAATGTGTACCCCCAAAAATACTTGTTACAGAGATTCATTAATCTGCCACTTACCATTTTAATCATATACCAAAACCCTGCTTGCTGCCTTAACTTTATCACTAGCCTCCTCCCTTGGCTTATGTTTTCACCAAAGATTTTGTGGTTGAAGACATTCTATTTCCATTGTCTGTTGGGTAGCTAAGTAGAGAAATAATAGTCCCCTTGATCCCATGGCCATAGTTGAATGGAGGTTGAGGGGTTGGAGACTGTTCTTGGACTCTTTAAGCCTTGAGCACATTGCCTTTATTTGATCAGCCTCTGAACTGTGATTCATTCATATGTGAATATCTGCTAGGTAACAAAGGCTTTGGCAGGTACTGGGGAAGCAAAATTGAAAAAGATGCACTCTATTCTTTTAGGAACGTATCATTAGAAGTGACATCCCCTAAGTCTGTAACTATGTCTCTTTGGCTGTCCAGTATAGACTCAGTTCCTAACACAATCCCTGGGACATTATAAATGATCAATGAATGAATGAATGTTGCATGCAAGTATTTAGAAAATAGCTTGTGCTGTAATAAATGTATATACAAAGTGCTGTGGAAACACAGAAGAGGGAAGGCCATTGTGTCTAAAAGGAGTCAGGGAAAGTTTCACAAAGGAAGGATTAAAAGTTGAGTTTACCAGATAGGGTAAGATGTACCACATAGTAAGGACAACATGAGCAAGAAATCAGAGGTGTGCAAGAGCAATATTTTATATGAGTTTGGGCACTGTGGTCACTCTGGAAATTTAGGACGAATGTGAAGGAGTGGTGGGCATTGAGGCTGTTGGAATCATTATTTATTCCCTTATTCAGGTACCCTATGCACTAAGTAGCTCTTGCGGCACAAATGAATCACCTTTTGTTTATAGTATTTCTATAGAAAAAAGAATTGAGTTCCAAACATAGTTTTGAAGATAGAACCTGTTTGTAAATAGGGATTAACTTTAGTAGAAAATTGGCTACATTGCCTGTATAAGCTATTTATTGCTATAATTCTTCATGCAGATAACCACAAATGTGAATAGCATGAAAATAATTAGGGTTTATTTTACATGCATTGGAATGCTTATCAGGTGGCTCTTCTGAAATAGTCTGGGTGGGCAGGGTGATTTTCTGTTCTCCATTGAACTTGCCCTCCTCTGTGGGGGTGTTGGCTGTCTGTCAGCTGAAGCAGGATGGCTTTAACTAAGGGGGCTACTCAACATTTGCCGTCATCTTCATCCTGGTACCATTAGGCTAGCCTGGGCATGTCCTTTTGATGACATTGGCGGAGGGCAAGAGCACAAGCAGAAACATACAAGTACTCTTTTGAGCCTCTGTTTTTGTCACATTTACCAACATTCCGTCAACCAAAACAGTTTCACATGGGTGAGTCAAGAGTCAGAGTGGGACACTGTGAGGACTCAAGGCAAAGGGAATGGCTACAGGGAGGGGTGAAGGATTAGGGCAATTTTTGCAATATATAGCCCATACAAGCTAATCAAATCAAAGTTTATAGATCCAACGGAAGTGTATGATTTCTGATTTCCTTCATGAAACACTTATCTTTTGGGCTTTATTGATGCCCAGTCTCTTTTTGATAGGCTGGGGGAAAGTCAGAGAAACCATAAATGGGAAAAGGTTGAAGTGAAATCTTGAAAGGGATAGGTAATTATTAACAATTAGCTATTGCATGCTTTGTATAATTTCAGAGGTACCCAGCTCGTCTCCTTTTATAGGTCACTGAAGCCCAGAGCAGTACAGTGCATTACCCACATTCCCCCAGCCGTGTTAATGACACACCCAAAAGTTGCAACTCAATCATTCTAAGCCCAGAGCCATTCTCCACAATATCTTTTAAGGTGCATTCTCCATAAACTGCCTCATGTGCCTCCCTGACCCCTGTCACTCCTCACACAAACACTTTTGTAAATGGTTTATGTTTGAAAATTGCATTGTTATCACAATTCACCATGAAGAGTGGGTTCTTATTTTGAGTTTTCCTTTTTAAGTTTACATGTCATACCTTAAAGCAAAATAATCCCCCTATGTGTGTGCATGTGAGTACGTGTGCATGTGCGTGCACACGTGAATACACACACACGCATGCCCACACACACTCATTCACACATACACACTACACACACATCCCTATTTTGCCCTGCCTTTACCTGAGTATTTCCAATCAGAAAGGGAACATTTAAATATAGTAGTTATATTAAATTAGCTTGAGTTTGGTAGGTTAGCCAATGAATTATCTTTGCTAGACTTCTAAGGGGGAGCTGCCAGAGAGGTCACTGTGACACTCTTAGTCTGAGACAATGAAGCATGGGGTATAAATTTAGTTAGAAATGAGGTTAAAGCTTTAGGGAGGTATTGTTTCTTACCAGCATCATTTTCCCCCTTGCTTGAAGTAGTCAAAGTGATTACACAAGACTCAGGTCAGGGCACAGGGACATGGAAGGAAGTATTCTCAACATTTCAACAGTGGCAGTTTTTAATTGATGAAGTTATGGACAGATGCTATTCTAATTCAAAACCACTTTTCCTAACAAATAGAGTTTCTATACTGGCGGGTAGATGTCGGATCAATAGGTCTGTGATAAGCATACCATTTAAAAGTATGCTATATTAAAAGGAAGCTTTTATGTAGACTGCCATAGCATCAGAGTTTTAGACCCAAAGAAGCAAGAAAATGCCAGGTAGTTTTTTTACTTGTGTTTTTTTTTTTCATATTTACTCATTCTTCATACTCTATACATCACTGATTATTATTCTTTTTTGAGCTATTTTGCATGTTAACATAGTTGCCAAACTTTGACTCTGAGGAGAGCAATATTGCTGTCTCCAGAATATTTATATTCAAGGCCTATCTTTTAGACGGTTACATTCTAAACTATGTGTGGTCCTGCATTTTTCACTTAAGATATCTCTTATTCTGCTCTGTGCAAGGTCATTGAGGAGTAAAACAAAGTTTTCTCTACCACCATCAACCTTCATTCTTTTTGGTGGATAGATTTTATATTTTGTTTCTCTAAACAAGGGAAAACAGTTATAGTTCCACCTCTTGTGTGCTTCCTCTCCTATGAGTTGTAAGCTCAGTATGTGCACATATGCAAGATTTCAAGTGCAAAAGAGAACAGAGTCGGAAACAGATTTTCACAGTTCCCGTCTGGGTCCTTGTGTAAGTGCCAATGTAAAGCTATTCAGTGATTAGTGAAAAACAGTATAATGTTGCCTGGCTCTAAGGAAACAGCTTTGAAAATCTCAACTTAATAAGCAGATCAATTAGGTGGGGGTTTGGGATTATTGTATCACATTCCAATGGCATGCAGTGTTGTCAAAAACTTTTTTCTCCAAAATAAAATAAAAATTAAAAAGGAGGCATAGAGTTACCTTTCAAAATGTCAGGAAAGAGGGTTGGGGAAATTAGTTAGGAATAATGAAAATATATCACATATATCTCAGGAAGCATACACTGTGAGCATCTGGGTATCTCAGGGTAGGGGGTAGATTTCGTGTGGGTAGGGGAGGAGGAAGTTTACCCTGCATCCAAGGAGGTAAATGGATTAAGCTGAATGTCTGGGAAGACGAGGATTGCTGGGTGGAGGTGTGAGACCCAGGGCTCAGGGGTATATCAGATTACTTGCTCCTCAAGTTTTGGGAGCTAATAATTAGCTGTGCTTGCATTTCCCTGCAAAGCAAGGGATACCTTCTGGGATAAGTCCTGAGGGAGTCACTCGTAACTATTTCTGCTTCCCTCCCAGTTATTCAGCATAAACATAAGGCCTAGTTTGGGGTTAAATTGAGATTCTTACACATTTCTGTCTCTATCACATTTCTTGCCACCAACTTACGGAAGTCTGAAATTTCTTTAACAAGAGAAAATACTCCATTTGTAGTTAGAGATAAAAGAATTTCAATACCTGTTTAACACAGTGAATGGAATTAGGCTAAACTCAACAGTAATTGGAAACGTATTATGTACCTAATAATAACTAGAAAAAAACAAAGCCAAACAAGTAAGCCTTTCTGACTTCTCTTGAGACATGGGAATTGTACAGTAACTACAATGGAATGTAAGTTTCCTGAGGGTAGAGATCACCCTGTATCTTTCTCAGTTATATTTCCTGCATTTGTCACAGTGCCTGACTCATAACAAAGGATTTTCATTTTTGTAAGTAGATGGACACATGGATGATTAAAGTACCATAAAGACTATTTTAAAAAGTATATACAAAATAAAATGTTGACCGAGAGGAAGGAGTGAATAATTTTGCCCTGGAAGGATGCAGATAAAGGGAGATTTTCTGCATCCCTCCAGGAGATGCAGAACTAGACATTTGAACTCGATCATGAGAGATGAACAGAGGTTTCTCAGAACTTCCAGGATGGTATCCAGCCAGAAGAATAAGTGTGTGGAAAGGCAAGGTGGAAAATGACATGAATGTTCAGGGAGCTACAAATGATTTCACAATTCTAGGCACTATGAACCATGGCAGACGAGGATCATATCATGAACGGCCTTCGTGTGTAAGTGACATCTCAGATTTGAATCAAGACGGGTGCTGCTGGGAATTGGGGAGTGGACATAGAAAAACAAGGACCATAGGAACTTGTTTCCACCTCACATTTTAAACTGAAGTTAACCTTGCTTCTTGCAATCATACTCAGATTTAGATGCTAATTAGGGAACATTTGTTAGTATGGAAGCAACAGAGCTTGAAGAACTATAACCTATACTGCTCCAATGAGATTTTATATTTTAAACACATATTAAAAGAAAAATTTATCTTTTTAAAGTCACCTTAGAGTCAGATGAATGTGTAACTATTTTCTAAAGGAGCTACTATTTCATAAATGGAATTTCTGCCTGGTTCCTTTAAATAGTGACTTTATTTGGGATTTAAAATATTTCATTTACACATGGCTTTCCAGAGGCTTCAAGGCACACCTGAATGGGTGAGAGTTTCTCTACACTTACGGTGAGAGCAAGCATGACTTGGATTTCTTGTAATACCAGATATGTGCCTTTGTGGGGCAGGGTGTTTCCTTGTTAGATATATAAATCAACCAGAAAGATTGGGTGGGATGGGTACTGTGTTATTTTCTTAATTTAAGGAGAAGATCTGTAATGGAAATTTTATTTAGTTTCTTTGGACTGTTTTCGTGCATTTAGTTTTATAAAGTGTATTCCAGTTTTAAGCAAGGAACCCTACATTAATAAAAATTGATTTCTTAAGCTTAACTTCAAATATACTTATGATTTTAGGCAACTTTAGGATCATGCTGAGTGGAAACTATGGAATTGCTACCCTTCCCACTTACAGCTCAACTACCGCTATTGTCGTTGTTTTTCCTTCTCCTACTTTCATTCTATTAATTGTTAGATAAAACAACTCCTTATTTTGCATGTTGAGGTTTAATGTATGTTCTCCACTTGATAGAGCATTTAATTTTGGGGGGACGATTCTTAGCCGATTATGTTCAGTGGTTTTAGAATCAGACGTTTGTCGGGAGGGGCAGCAGAATCTTCAGTCATTGATTCTCTCTTTATAACTTTGCCCTTTTAGCTGGAACAGATTACTTCTGTAGTGCTGCTAGCCCTGCACAGACTGAATCACAAGGAAGAAACTTTACATAAACCATTTATACTAAACGTTTGGTATGCTGGCAACATAAATCAACAACAATATCCATTACAAATTCATCCCTTTATCAGTATTATCTTGATAGAACTGATCCCAATGTGTGGGAATTTGAACCCTGCTTCAATACATCTAGCCCTGGATAATTAATTATTCAGGGCACAGAGAACCTGGCCCTTGCAATGTAGAGTAATTCTTCCTGGTCAGCGTTAACTCTGCTGGCAATAATAAATAGAAAAAGTCTCTAGTGATGCCAGTATTTTAAAGTGATTAATCATCTTTCCCCCCTCCTCCTCCCCCTTAGTTTTCTTTAACTAGGATTTTTCAGCAATAAATCTTTAACAATACAGGTAGGAATTGTTCTGTAATTAAATTTTGCCCTGCTTAATTTCTTACCTTTTATGTGTGATTAAAAAAAAGTTACATTTTAAGGAGCCCTGATCAAAATTCAGACCAAGAAAAATCCTTTTACAGAATACTGAGAAATGCTGTAAGGAAGATTAAGCTCTTGATTTTGAATATTAGAGCACATACACATAAAAATACTCATAAAAATTGTTCGTCAACACCAGTTGGGGTGTCAAATACTCTGAAGTTTTGAATTGCTTCACTTTCATGCATACGATTCGTCTGTATTAGGAAAAGCCTGACATATACATATGTTCCAACACTGAGAGAATAATTACTTATTTCTTAACTTTCAGATAATTGATGTCAGCTCTGTAGGAAAGGGATATTTTCACTATTTTTACGGTACGCGAAATGCACTTGCTGAAGTGGCAGGTAGATGCCTGGCTGAAAATGACCGTGTATTTTTAAATCGTGCCCTGTCAAGCCGCCCAGCCATCATGTATATCCTGGGTGACAGGGACACATGTGACATATCTGTTGTGACACACTTCTGTACCACCAGTCTGTGGCTCGAGGTGACTCCTGTCCCTCCCCTGATGCTTTCCCCGCTGCAGGACAACATAACGATGCACGGATGAACCTTGCCATTGCTCTGACTGCTGCCAGGTATGGGGCTGCCACAGCCAATTACATGGAGGTAGTGAGCTTGCTCAAGAAGACAGACCCCCAGACAGGGAAAGTGCGTGTGAGCGGCGCACGGTGCAAGGATGTCCTCACAGGTATGCCAGGTCTCTGGGAGGGAGGTGTTTCTTAGTATCTTGCCTAGCTTATATAATGACTGAATTATAATTTTTCTGTCACTTCTCTTTCATTTAAGCCATGCTTCAGAGTCATATTAATTATATTCCTTATTGTCAACAATGACTGGTTTAATGACATTTCCCTTGTGGGGCTTGGCAATTTTTCCCCTTTGTATTATAGTTGTAATAATGATAATGATAATAATAAAATGCCCACCAGATTCCCACAGCTACGAATGCATTCCATTTTCTTTACAAAAACATATTATTAATACAATTAAATAAATGTGCCAAGTTTCAAAGTATCATTTGGTGACAGAGGCATTGCATTTACACGCTGTTAAAGTGAATCATCTTTAACTTTTTTTAGATTTTCATTATTGCCTTGGCTGTAGCACCACATAGGTAGGCAGTTTCAAAATTATATCGTTTCTTGAACAAAAGCTCTGTGATACACATTTTCTCACAGCGATGCTGCTTACACATTTGAGTTTTCAAGACAAAGCGGCTTATTTACTCATTCTACTTTTTCATGTTTGGTGCTTTGACGCTGGGCACTTATAAGATAGACTGAAATCCATAATGAGAAAGTGGAATGCTTTTCTTTCTTCAATTCAGACTTGTTTTTGGTAAATTCACTCAGATACGAGCCTTTTGTTCGACTCTTCAATAACTTGAGCTGCTCAGGTCACTTAGTGTGCACCATAGGTTAAATTAATAGATGAATTAGTGATACACAACATCCGTTAACAGAGAAGCAAATGGGGTGTGTGATTGATGCCACTTTCTTTCACAGGGCAGGAATTTGACGTGAGAGCCAAATGTGTTATCAATGCCACGGGACCTTTCACGGACTCTGTGCGCAAAATGGATGATAAAGACGCAGCAGCTATCTGCCAGCCAAGTGCTGGTGTCCATATTGTGATGCCTGGTTATTACAGGTAACTGTCTTCCAATGTGGCAGTTGTCACCCAAGAAAGAGGGTCAGGAGAGATTGTCTGTGGTTGATTTCTTCTTCTAGCATAACAATAGATGGTCTAACCTGCTGTTCAAAATCAGGAGAAATAAGTAAAGGAACTCTTCCAAAATACAAAATACAAACCAGACTTGGGACGTTTTAGCCACTTATGGCAATACTCATTTCTAAGGGTTAATGCTTTGGGATTTATTTTTCTTTGTTCAGTGTAGTCACCTTCAGAGACTAAGCATTGGTATTTTTGAATTAAACTTTTACTTCAGTCATTAACAAAACTAATTTTGCAAAAGTTTTTATAAAGGACGTATTTTAGTTAAAAGAATAAGACATTAATTTTGCAGAATACCCAAATTTGCTTATGAAGAATCTGAAGTTGTGGGCTACCAAGTATTCTTAGGTTTATAACTTTTGAAATAGATTTTTAAAAAATATAGTAGCAAGCAAAAACCAGATATAATATCTAACCTATCAAATTAAAAAAGATAATTGAGGATGAAGAAATGGGTAGGAGTAGAGATGAAATAATAGCTATTAAATGAAAATCATTTAAACTGGGTGATGGGTACATGCAGGGTCATTAAACTCTTTTTATATGTGCTTGAAATTTTTAATAAATTACAAAAGAAACATTTGTGTGGTTCTGGCTAAAAAGTAATTACCCATAGCATACATTTTAAGTTATTTATAGAAAAAATTCATACGGCCATGCTAAGGGTATAGAGCATGTGTACTGTTTTTATTTCCATATGTGATAAACCTAGTAGGCAAAGTAGTAATTCTATATGACATAATGTCTTACGTGCAACAGTATTCATTATGGCATTGTTTGTAGTTGAGAAATATTAGAAGCTACTTCAGTTCCTCACCTTAGGGTAATAGATAAATAAATTATGGTATAACCACACAAGGGCATATTATATAGTCATTAAGAATTGTAATTATAAATAATTTTAATGCCCTAAGTAAACACTAATGATACAATGTTAATTTAGAGTGTAGGACTTGATATTTTATATGCTGTAGGTTCTAACAGTGTATATATAAAAAGACTGGAAGGAAATATGTTAAATGTGAATGGTGATTATTTCGAGGTAATGTGATTATGGGTGAGAGTTACTTCTTTCCATGTTTTAATGATTTTCCATAAAGGGAATATACAGCTTTTAATATTTGATAAAGTAGATGTGTAGAACCTGTGATATTTTGTTTAATACTTGTATCCTCCTAGAATGCTATCCTGCTATGCCATAGACCATGCTGCCTTTTTAGTTGTTGGTTGTCCGGTAACTAAATCTTCCTGAAGAGTCCAAGGTGCACCTAATTGGTACCAGATACACTTCTGAGAAAATAATTAAAGAGAATTTTTTATCCACCAACTTCCAAGATTTTCTTTGTGTTTTCAAAATGTGTATGTGAGAGAAACAGATAGTCTTTAGGATTTTTACTTTGGACTGGAGACATCAAGGTGCCTCTTAAGGCACCACTGCATAAGATAATAGAAACTTAATGCAGTGGTACCTGATTGAGTTTTTAAAACTGTTAACCAGAAGCTTAGTTCAAATGAAAAGGAGAAAAATAAATATATGTAAATGTCCCATATGTTTCTTGTATATAGAGAAGTTTTCAACATTAGTTCCAGATGCAATTGTATACGCTTTTGTGTTCAATTAAAAATATCTAAGGCCAGCTAGTTTATGAGTTTTTGTTTTTAAATATCTCTAAGAATGGAGTGTAGATGCAATCATCGTAAGTCTTATATTTGTTTAGATTTTACTAAATTCAACATATTCTCATTTGTTGTGTGCCTTATGTTTTCTTCACTATCATCCCATCATGTCAGAAGACACATACTATTCCCCACAGGCCTTATGTTAATTCTGTCATTAAACAATTACATCCTTTGGGACAAGCTATTTTATTTTGTGAACCTTAGCTTTCCAGTCATTAAAATGGGAAAACATTCTGCCCTTTCAGAGTGCAGAGACAAGGAGATTGTAGGCAGAATTAAAGTGATGCCTTGCTGTAGGACTTCTGGGGTTTGTTCATCACTTTTCCTTGGGCTGTGTGACCTGGGCAAGCTACTTCTTTCAGCTTCTGGTTCCTTATATCTTTTTTTTTTTTTTTTTTGAGATGAAGTTTTGCTGTGTCACCTAGGCTGGAGTGTAGTGTAGTGGTGCCATCTTGGCCCACAGCAACCTCCGCCTCCCAAGTTCAAGTGATTCTCCTGCCTCAGCCTCCGGAATAGCTGGCCTGCCACCACACCCAGCTAATTTTCATATTTTTAGTAGAGACAGGGTTTCAGCATGTTGGCCAGGTTGGTCTCAAACTCCTGGCCTCAAGTGATCCGTCCGCCTTGCCTCCCAAAGTGCTGGGATTACAGGCGTGAGCCACCGTGCCTGGACCCTTATATCTTGATAATACCTAACTGGTATAAGGTTTGACAATGATCTTTGGGTTATTTTTTCTCTGTTTAATTATAGACTGCTGTATCCCCAGCTATTGGTACAGTGTCTGGCACATAATAGTGCCTAGTAAATATTTTTTTAATGAATCCTACTAAATTTTTTTATGTTAACTTGCTTATATTGAGATTGTTGCTTTATTTATATTAAAATTTTAATGTAACATTTATGAGCTTTTTAATATGGTGAATTTAAAATATGAAAATAAAACATGATTCTTCTTCAACTTACTGCCCAGGTAACCCCTGTAGATAAAAATAAATGAATAATGTAAGTACATAACTAGAAATTTCAATCACCATAGAAAAAAATAGAAATATGAAAATGAAAATTGAAAGCCTGCCTCTTATTCCCCCTACCTTTTGTTCCCTTCCTCAGTTCTTCTCTGGTAATTAATAACCTCTTCTCCCAATTCCTTCCATAAAATGTTTTTATAAGCAGAAATGTGTATTCTGTTAAAAATTTTGTGTGAAAGTGGTCATGTTACATATATATACTGTTCTATACTATGCTTTATACACTTAGTAACGAGTAGATTTCGTGTCTCTTAAGAATAAAGGTATATATTACCCAGATGTAATATTTTAAACATTCTGAATCCTAACAATTCAGCATTAGCTTCAGGTCTCCTGAAGTGTGATGGTGTTAGTTACAGCTAGATCTGTCTCAGGCTAAGATGCAGCAAGTGACCTCATTCTATTTTGGGAGAAATTAATATCCCCATTTTTAGCACTGTGAGCTATAACCACTACCTATCCTGTTGGAAGCTTTAAAGGAATGGTCTGCAGCCTAGTTCCCATTCAGGCTCTCTTACAGACGAGCCCCTTCTCTTTGGATTGTGACCTAGATTAAGGGTTCATTCCCTCATTCAGGACTGACCTTGAGGCAACTGTATTTCTGGCATCCCCTAGGGGTGGTTTTCCTCTTCCTATCAAGTCATTCTCTTGGGTGATGTTAGGAGATCCCAAACTGAAATGACTCTGTGGTATCATCAGGCAATCATACTTAGCAGCTGTTACTCAACAGTTTTGACTACGTCTTCAGGGATGAACCAAAGCTTCTGGGGCTGCCCCACAACTGGCTAATGATAATTTAAGACCAGGCATGTTTCAGTTAGTACCTGATCCATTTGGAAATGCAGTGAGTTCAGTAACCATTGATTTATTGTGTGTAGGCTGGCAAAGGAAGAGTAAAGAACCATATGTGCAGTGTATCTTCCTGGGCTGTTTTCAGAAATATCTTTATAGCATTTGTTAATTTTGTTGTAACCTTAACTAATGTTCCACCTGTAGAATTATCTTACACCATGATAGCAGCTTTTTAGGGGAAGAGGGGAAGAAGGAAAAATTGTTTTAATTTTGGAAAACACAACACAGAAATTTTGAAAGCCACTCTTTATATTAAGAACAAATCTGGAATTTCCTTGAGAGTTATGGCTAGATACTCTTCCAAAAGCAGCGATAATACACCAAATGACTGAAATGCAGAAAATAATCATCTTTGTTTAGCCTACTGATGCTTTTTGCTACTGACAAGAGGTCAATTTTTTTTTCTATAATGTGTGTACATACTGTTAACTCTAACACTGATTGCTAAGTAGTTAACAATAAATTGATTTCAGTTTAACTAAGGGCACTTCAGGAAAGTGATGGTCTGCATGAGAAGAATGTTCATTACATTTAATCCTAGACACACACATAAATTAGCAGCAGGCTTTCCCTCTTGATGTCAAATGAATCGTATATATTGAAAAAAGACCTATGCCTTATTGCATTGTGTATATTATCACTATAGTTGATATCCATTCTCAAACTTTAGTGTGAACTTGCAAAATTAATCCTTCATGAGAAAACAAACTTTTCCCTAAGGGAGGGTGTGAATTAGGTAATTTAGAACTGATGAAAGATATTTCCAAGTGGATTCTTAAATTTTTATAACATTCATTAATAGCTTTGTCTTCCCTCTGTGCTTGTTAATTTTATGTTTGTCACATATGTCTTCACTTAAGCAGTTGATTCTCTACAGGTTCCAGTTACGTGTGTGTTGGTAACCATCACGTTCACCTTTTAAACTACTTTATTGCATTGAAAGTTTTTAAAGGATTCAGTAGTTGTGCATTTCTAATGGTATTTCCTTTTTAGGTTGATGAATATTATAATTTTATGATTAAATTTATCAGGTTTATTATTTTAGACACATCATATGATGTCTGGTCCATGATATAGTCATATAAAATATGTTAGCATATAATTTATCAAGTGTTAGAATATGGAATATATTTTTTTGTTTCAATATAGTTCTGTTTATCAGATAGAATGCTTGAACTCTGAGTGTTCTATTCTCATTTCTAATCTCAAAGTGACTGATGTAATCTAAGGGCATATCAACCCAGGATCAAAAAATATACTTATAAAACATGTGATTAACTAGTTTCTTCTAAGATTTTTAGAGAGTTTTATGATAAATGCAAAGAAAAAATGATCATATTTAGAGATCAAAAATACTTGATATTTGTAGTTTTCAATATATTAGAGTAAAAGTAAAATTATTTTCTAAGTAACGCTGAGTGAAGGTGGGACTCTGAGCTGCGGTTTAAATGATTGCAGATTTCCGGGTTGCTTTTTGGATTAGCTAAGTAGAAGAACTTCTACCCACTCTCTCCAGTGTGTCTCAGATAGGCTGTGAACAGTGACTTCTTGCTGCTAAGGCTGAGTAGACAGGGCAAGCGTTTCATGTGGCCGAGAGTTTTTTGAAGAGAAAGACTCATACTCTTTGTGGTTTAAATAAAGGAGATGCATTAGTTAAACTGCCTGTATGTTTCTTTTTTATATATAAAATATTATTATTATTTTTTACACAGTTGCTAGCCTTTGATTTTTACACATTGGGATAAATCATTTTTTAAAAAAATTTTACGGGAATGATGATAAAGATAAAAATCTGACTGTATGTCCTTTTAAATTTATGTGTAAGAGGGATTTCTTGAAATTTGTTCAAACCAAATAGAATTATGTTTCCTATTTAAGAAATAACGTTAATAGAAGCTAAAAACATATTTATAGAAAATACCAGTAACACTGGCTTCATACAAGAATCCAGTCAAATTGAAGCAGCTGTCTGAAGATTTGTAGTGTTCTACTTGAAGAGGACACTTTAAGATTCCTCTCACTCTTTTAACATCTCCAAATTTCTTTAAATGGCTAAGGAACGAAATAAAACATCTGTTTTTAGTGATTTAATAACAAAATGACGGGTTTTGTTAATGTTTGTTTACAGTTTCCTATTCTTTCAAATATGTTTTATTATTTGATTTTAGAATAGTAAATGTCAGTAAAATTTTTTGACTCTAGTTTTGGGAGATTTTATATAGTCTGTCAGTAGAGGCAGCATTGTACCTTGCTTTAGCATAGTACACTACTAGTGTCTTCTCTGTGGAAGATTTTCATTGCTAACATGTTCCTGTCCTGTTTGACCTAATCATAGGACATTGTTATTTAGGGAGTAGTAAAAAATGGAGCTCTTTTCTTCTAGATGCACTTCTTGAGATTTTTGTAACCTCAAAATAAAGTAAGAAATCTCATATTTGGAGAAGCGGCCCGAGTTCATCTAGGCATAAAGTAGTAAAGAACTTTGTGATTACATTTTAGTTTCTAGAAAGGTAGACCCTTCACTTTCTCATGCATTCCTGAGAATTTCTACTGAGCGATGAAATGTCAAATGTCCCAGGAAAATACTTTGGCTATTCTTGAAAAAAGGTTGAAGACATACCCTTAATTTACCATTATAAAGGAAATTATAGACATTTATCCTGCTGACATTATCTGATGTGAATGGTCCAAGGAGTATGAAACTCAAACAGTTGGAAGTTGAAGCCCACTTTCTTAACCTTGCATTGTTGAAGTGGGGAGGGACGGGGTAGCTCTGCTGTGCAATGTTATTATTATCACATTTGTTTCATTCTATTTTGTTATTTGTTTCTTTCAGGAGTTTCTAGGGTAGGGGAAGTACAAGTAATAGTTCATATCTTTTTTGTTTGTTTATTTGAGAATTAATGAATAAATAGTTTTTAGAATGCAGATTAATGTTAAACTTCTGAAAATTTCAGAAATAAATAACCCTTCTTTGTACCTCAGCCCAGAGAGCATGGGACTTCTTGACCCAGCGACCAGCGATGGGCGAGTTATTTTCTTCTTACCCTGGCAAAAGATGACGATCGCTGGCACTACTGATACTCCAACTGATGTTACACCCCATCCAATTCCTTCAGAGGAAGATATCAACTTCATTTTGAATGAAGTGCGTAATTACCTGAGTTGTGATGTTGAAGGTAACTGAGCATTCCTTTAAGTTTGTCTCTCTGTGTCCATATCTCGCAAGCCATTCCAGCTCTCACTGGATAACTGCTATGTCTCCAGTCTGACTCATCTTCACACTTGTCCTCCTGTGCCTCTTAGAACATTTATGAGGGCCAAATTCTAACACAATGGGAAGAAATTGCCTTTTCTCCTCTACTTTCTATACCCACATGAAACTCATGCAGTCCTTTTCTAATAATTTCTAATGGCAAGATCAGAGTAGCCCCCTGTAGCTCTGAACACTCATGTGCTTCCAGAAAAGGATGAAATGTGTACATCACAGTTTAATTTCTACAGCTTAGGAAGGTCTGATTTACAGATGCAGGATATCGATAGGAAATAATTAAGCAAATAAACAAGAGGCTAGAACTGTATTTGTAAGATGCTTAATGGTCTGTTGCTACATGGAAAGTATAATGTTGACCAGTGGGTTTAGCAAAGAAGGATAAGTTACTTATTTTAATGGAAAAAGCCAAAGTTTACTTTCTTCCTGTTCTTACCGGGGCATTTCAACTTGACTGTCAGAGCATTTTCTTTGGTAATTTATATAGTTTTTATTTTTTTTTCATTCAGGCCAGTCTCAGAAGTTCCCCAACGTTGTGCTTCTATATTTCCTCTCTCAGTTGAGTCTCACCATGCATCTAGTCACTCAAACTAGAAATGGTGTGCTCATTTTTGGTATCCTTTCTCTTTCCATATCCAGTCTAATGCCTATCTATGCTCACTCTGAATACCAGGCAAGTCCCTCAGCCACTTCATTGCCCTGGTTCACATCTGTGCCATTTCTCACTTGAACAGTTGCACTGGCCCCTCAATGGCCTCTTTAGGTCAGTTCTCTATCCCTGTCCAGTCTAATCCTTCTACTAGAACTTTCTAAAACACAATTCTGATCATCACTTCTCTGCACAAAAATATGCTTTAGATATCTTCTCATTGACTTTAGGAAAAGTGCTAAATTCTCTTGCATGAAACATAAGGCTTTTTGTTTTGTTTTGCTTTCTTTTGTTTGAGATGGAATCTTACTCTGTTACCTGGGTTGGAGTGCAACGGTGTGATCTTGGTTGACTGCAATCTCTGCCTCCCAGGTTCAAGCGATTCTTCTGCCTCAGCCTCCCAAGTAGCTGGGACTACAGGCACCTGCCACCATACCCAGCTAATTTTTTTTTTTTTTTTTTTTTTAGTAGAGACGGGGTTTCACTATGTTAGCCAGGTTGGTCTCAGATGCCTCGGCCTCCCAAAGTGCTGGGATTACAGAGTGAGCCACCGTGCCTGGACGAAACATAAGGCTTTTTACAACTTGTCTTTGCATGTTTATATTCAACTACTCCCCATCCCTGAATTCTATGTTCTTATTAGGGTGAATATTGTCTCAGTAGGTTTCATACCTTATTAGGTTGAACCTTCATGTCTAATTTAGGTTGAAGCTTTGCTTTGGGACACCCTTTTCCCCAACTCTTCATCTTGGCAAAATTTTTATACTTGAGAAATCACCTATTCTTTGTATTCCTATGGGATGTTGATCATACTGTTTGTATATCACAACATTACATTATAGGTAATAGTCCAAGATGTATTCTCACTTGAAGCTCCTTGAGGGTAAGGATTGTTTATTTGTATTTAGCTACAAATCTTGGTATCTTATTCATATGCTACTCTTGATTGTTTTGGATTAAAATAAGTTAGTTATGGATTCATGGTTTTTGATATGGTAGCCATTTGAAAATCTATATTAAAGTACACAAGTTTACGATTAAAAATAATCATCATATATTTATATCAGAAATCTTATAATGTTGATATCAGTGAAGGACATGGAAAAACGCTACTTTAGTCTGAATGCCACTCACTAACATCTGTGTATCGTTTTTCCCTAAAGAATTTTTTTTTTGTTATGTGATCATGCATTTGTAAACAAAACAAACTGCTTCAAAAATGGTTCAAGTGACTCCTAGTTTAATTGATGAATCCATGCTGTATAGTATTAGTTGCTTTTAATCTAAAGTAATAGATGTAACTTCATTCTTAATAGAGTCCCTTTGGATATCTACAATAATAGTGTAAAATACACTAAATACATATCATTGAAATCCATGTGTGGTTAAGGTTTATACTCACACACATACACACTCATACATGGTATTTGAAAAATAGTTAGATTTGTTTAACATCCGTGTTTAAATACTGAAACTGCATTGCAATTTTAGTTTGGTACTTTTTTAAAATTTTGTGTTCTAGGAGGAGCTTCAACATTGGATTATGATTATATTTTAACATATTTATTGTTAATGAATCTTGCTTCATTTGTAATTTATCTGTTTTTAATATTTGTTGAAACTGGGTTTATATCTGGGCCTGAAGATCAGGAAGTTTAGATTGTTGGAGCAAGATATAAAATTAATTCAAGAGCAGAGAACTCAATGTTGACAGTTTCCAAAATCTTAAAGTTCAAATGCAGCGAGGATGAGAAATGTAACTCCCTATCCTGCTAAGAAGCTGGATGTGCTGGAAGCAGGTGTGGGTTCCAGAAGGCTGCCGTGCCCATATTGTGGGTGGGGATCTCTACCCGTGAAGTGAGCGTGGGGCTTTAACGGAGACTGGATCACTTATGTTCTACCTATAAATACATGGAAGACTTGGCATACCTGGTTGGTCCATAAAAGTCTTTTCAATTAACATACCATTTTGTAGTCAGCGAATTGGTGAAACTAACAAACAGTTATTGTTAATTCTGATGTTTGATAGGAGTGTTTGAAATTAATATCTAAACATTGCAAATCAGGTCTTTCTCCTGGATATCTGGGGACCTCTTTAGATTAAGAGTCCTCCAGGGTAAAAGCAGACATGACAGCCCTTTCCTAGACTTTATTGATTTCCCTGTGTGCAGCACCTGTCACACCTTTTATACTTATAAACTTATTCTTCAAAAAATAATTAACAATGATTCTTAATAGCTTCTTTTCATTCTTATTTCTAATTGACTGAAGGATTCATATTTGAAGAATTACACTTGGTCTTAATAAAAAGTATCAATTAGCTGAAGTGTGTCTATATCTTAAAGTGAGGCCAGTCAAATTCATATTTTTTCTCAAGGAATTTTGGTGAAAGCTGCTATTCTCCTCTAGACTGATCAAACGTGAAAGAGAAGCTCAGCTTCAGGCACCATTCAGTTATTCAATTACATGCTACTGCTAAAGATATTTTAATTCACAGTTATATGCCTCATTTTAAAAAACTTTTCCTATTATTAAGCACTTCTTATGTGAGACCCTGCTAAGCAAGTATATTACCTGTTAGATCTTTGATTCCTCATTAACAACCCTATGAGATTTATTTATTAAGTCCTACTTTCTAGTTGAAGAAACTGAGGCCCAGTGACATTAAGCTTTTTTTTTTTTTTTTTTGAGACACAGTCTCACTCTAGCTCAGGCTGGAGTATGGTGGTATGATCTCAGCTCACTGCAACTTCCGCCTCCTGGGTTCAAACAATTCTCCTGCCTCAGCCTCCTGAGTAGCTGGGATTACAGGTGTGCGCCACCACACCCGGCTAATTTTTGTAGTTTTAGTAGAGACTAGGTTTCACCGTGTAGGTCAAGCTGGTCTCGAACTCCTGACCTCTTGATACACCCGCCTTAGCCTCCCAAGTTCTGGGATTACAGGCATGAGCCACCGCGCCCAGCCTAAGCTTTTTGCCTATAGCTAGTTAGTACTGGAGCCATAATTGAGTATAAGTAAATCTGGTTCTAATACTTGTGCTTCTCAATATTGTGTAGTACTCTGATTGTTGGTTCTGGGTTTCCTGATGGAATACTGTGTGCACTAGGGAGTGGTAAGCTTATCAGTTCATTTCATGGAAGCTGCTAGATACCTTTAGCATGACAATGACCTTTGCTCTCCACTGACCTTATTTGAATTTGAATGTTAAACTAGAGGAGGTTTCCTGTCTCATAACTAATCCCTTGGGCCAGTCTTCTTTACAGATTTAAAATATAAAGTTTGATTTAGATTCTAGAGCAATAGTTTTGAAATGTTTTATATTCACCAGGGTTGAAATAATCATTCTAAAAGGATTTATTAAATGGGTAAGTAAAATTCCAGCAACAGTTTCTGAGCCTCCCCAAATGGCTATATCCTTAAGAAAAAAAAAAAGTGTCAAATCTTAACACTCCATGCTATTCACAGCAGCTGCCACACTTCTGCAAAATGCGTCGGAACAATTCCGAAAAGCATTTTGCCTGTTGGGAATGAGACCATGTCTTCTTTTACAATTTAGAAAGCTTTCCATTCACAGGCTGAATTTTCTAGATTACTTGTTTGTTCTTTTCTGAAATGGGTAATTGATAGTTCTGTGTTTCGTATTGAGTTAGGAAGAAAAATGATCTTTTGAAAAATGTATCATTAAGTCTGCTGTGTAGAGGTTAATCAGAAGGATGCAGTGACAAAACTAAGCTATGACTTAACAGAATTGAGAGAGACAGAAGATTTGCTGAGTGCTTTATCCATGTAGTTTTTCCTGGTGTGCTTCTTTAGGCAGCTTCTCTACTTGTACACAGGTTTTCACACAGGCAATTAGTAGTGTTTATAGATTGCCTGTTATTCAATTAACAACTGAGCTGGCCATATCAACTCACTGCAGACCTGCCTTTTCACTGCCAGAGATTGTACCAGGGTTATCAACTTACACAGGCTTGGATGTCTTCCAGCTGTTTAATTATAGTGTCACACGCTTTGCTTTTTCTAGTTTCATTAGTTTATAAATGTAATATGGTATCTTATTTCTGTGATTAACACTTCATTTCAGCAGGTTAAACATGCTGGTAGAGAAGTATTGATTTCTGACACTATTTCCCCTGTGTTCATTTAGATATTTTCACATGCCTTTTATTGATTCTTTTTTGAAAGTGGCAAACATGAAAAAAAAAAAACACCCCAAAACATATGCCTAAATAACTAATGTGAAGCTAAACCACACATTTAGCTCTTAATTGTCACTTCCTATGGGCTTTATTTTCTACTAATTTTTAAAACAAACACTTATCTTGCCAAGTATAAGAGTAAAAATATGAATTATAGTTTGAAATAATCACATCATACTTAATTTTTTCAACTAGCCATGAAAATTCTGTTCAACTTTACCATTGATATTTTACACTTTACATATTACATATACTAAAACCTGAATGAGTTATTTTTTGGGAATGTAATACAAATGATTCTTAAACATGATGGTAAGAGTATTTTACTTTCTCACTACCTTTTGAAGATATTGCCAAGTACTTTTATAGTTGTCACTTAAAAAATTAACTGGGTGCCCTCAAGATGAGACAGTCTAATAAGTGGTCTTTAATGATGGATTTTTCTCAACTTTATTTAGTAGTAGTGTTTTTTTCTTTCATCTTGTTTTATTTAAAGCATTCATGTAATTTTAAAGGGAATATCCAGTTGTTCAACATATAGTCACTAGAATTCTATATGAAGCCTTATCTCAGAGGCCCAAGTGTTCTTGCTTTGGTTTTGGTAATACCAGCTTTTATAGTTTGATATAAAAAGTTTAGAGAATGCTTTAATATTCCACTTAATATTTACTGATAACTACATATGACCCTTTACTAGATACACTATTTGGGGTATTGAAAACTATTACAACTGACACTGCTGGAGACTTTCAGCATGGTGAGAAAGAGATGAAACAATAATGAAATTTTGTTAAACTGTCCTGGCAGTATGAGAACTAGAAAAAAATGTGAGCTCTAAAGCATAGAGGCCATGAGTTATGTTATGTTTTTCACATGTTATACCTTGGAGAGTTAAAGTGGGTGGTGGTCACTTATTAGTGTTGACTGTAACCTGTATGGTAGAACCGGTTTCTGGATGAGAACTTGAGGGTGGAAGTACTTAATTGAATGAAAATATGTTTCATTTGCTTGAATTTATGAGATTAGCAAGAGAGGAGAAAGGTTGAAATGGTACATATTGACATGAATGACAATAAAGTATTTGGGAGCTATTACAGCAGATTTTATTGTATTCTCATGAGCAAAGGAAAGTACAGTCCAATTTCAGTGAATGGTAGCTCCACTGGAGATGTAGGCAAAGTGGCCAGTAGAAATAGCTAGCTTAATCTACCAGACAAGTCTGAGATCTACTGCTTGGAGGTTTTTTAAACTATAGAGGTGCTCTGTACTGTATGATAGCCATTAGCCACTTGTAGTTATTTAAATTTAAATTAGTTAAAATTAACTGAAATTTGAAATTCAGTTGCTTAGTCAGGTGAACCACATTTCAAGCGCTTAATAGCCACAGGCTGCTAACGGCTAGCGAATTGGATCGTGGAGCTATGTAGAGAATGTCTCCATCTCTGCGGTAAAGTCCGTGGGGCAGTGCTGATCTTCAGAATCTAAAGGTGTTTAAATATACACTTAGAGAAGGGCATACTCAATTAATAGAATCTTTGAATTTGGGGGTTTTTTTGTTTGTTTGTTAAGTAAAATAAAGAAATTCATTGTCTTATAAAACAGGAACTCCAGATACAAGCCTCAAGAGGTGATTACTTTAATGGTTTATCAGTATCTAAGACACATTACCCTTATTTATCTTCACTCTACAATCTTCCAAGGTGGTTTCATCCTAAGGTTGTTTCCCCTGTGGTTACCTCATGGCTGCAACAGCACCATGCAGAATTTCTAAATATCCTGATGATACTTTATTCAGACTAGCATCTACTACATTGAATCTTTCTTGAAAAAACTTTCATTAGGGTTTAACAGTGTACAAGATTTCCACTGTGGGTAAATAGGTAATGTGGAGAGGAACCTGTTAGCTTCGTCAGTTGCTGTCTTTTATTCAAGAAGTTAGAATTAATGTGTCACATGTTTAGCTGTGCTGTGCCCCTCAGACACGGATTATACCCAAGGTCCTGAGCAGTCATTACTGAATGAGTGATGAGGAGGTATAAGCTCTTAATACTTCAGTGGCAAATAGAATCTTGAATCATCCATAAAAACCATTACATCTCAAGGTTGGGAGGGGAACGGTTATAGGTAACGTAATCCAACCACCTTCTGGTCTAATACTATATAAATCCTGCAGACCATAAAGACGAATTCATATTTTAAGTAAGGAAATTTGATCGTCCTTAAATGTATTATTTTCGATAAATTTATTCCCAACATTCAACTGATACAATTCTCAGACTAAAAAGCTGAATGCTAAGAGGTCAAGTTCTTAACACATTATGAACTCTTTGTGACTAGGAATATTTCCTGAACTTTTTTTTTTTTTTTTTTTTTTGAGTATCAACTCCAGGAGTAAGCATTAAAAATGGTATCAATATAGATAATGTTTTACATAGTATTCCTGGATGAATGAAAAACTTGAATGTTTCAGTTTCATCTTTTGTTTCAGACAATGTAATTTCATAGATGTGCTTTTCTGCCTGTTATAACAGAAGAGGTAAGGCATTTGCCACAGATTATTTGCATATGCCTCAGATTTACTCTGCAAAGCCTAATTTTCCATCAAATAACTTTAAAATTAGTCAGAGAGCTTCAAGAGTTGAAAGCAAATTCCTGATCAGTGTGGCTACCTAAGGAATTTCACAGACACTAGAGGGACTGTGGGGTGACCACAATGACGTTGTAAGTGGGTTTGCTAAGTTTTATTTTTATCTCAGAGGGTGATGTGAACTCTAATGGAAAATAGTGGTAATTTCCTCATTAAGTTTTTGGTAAAGATTAAAACACTTTTTACAACTTGTTTTGAGGTTTTATATGACTGGCAAAATTGTGTAAAGCAGGAATTAATCCCCATTCCACAGAAGCCATCCAGATTAAATCTATTTAAGAGAATGCACACATCAGAGGGGGCAGATCTAGGAATGGAATCCCAGCATTGAGATCCTGTATTGCCTCCAATTAGTAAGACTGAGAAGGCTTAGGCTTTCCTCGCCAGTTAATTATGTTGGTGTTTCAGTTACAGTGTTTGGATTATCGGTTTGACTGAACATCCTATAGAGGTGATGGGTATCTGTTCTTTCAGATTATAGTTATGTCATGTCAAGAGTGTAGTCTTTAAGAATCTATAGTAAAATATGCCAGATTAACTTGAGTTGAATTTATTTTTAGCAGAAACCTATTACTCATTTTAGATCAAGATGGAGAAATTATCTGTCATCCAACATAGCTTCTTGTTAGGGTCTTTTTCTTATACTTGGTAAGGCATTTTTGTTGTTGTTGTTGTTGTTTCAGTAAGAACTATTCCAGTCATTTCAAGGAGTCTTTGTGACTTTTTACACAAAAAGTCTGCTAGATATATACCTAACTACTTTTCAGGTGGTGTTGTGTATAAATATACAGGATGTTTACTGTACAAAGACACATGACCAAGGGTTGAGTAGGAACCAAAATCCAGCCCTGCCCTCTGCTCACGAAACTGTGATCCCCGCATGGAATTTATGGATTTGAACTAAAACATGGACATGGTATGGGCTAATAAAGGTCCTGATACTTCTGTATTCTATGTAAAATATTTCCTTAACCCTTTCATAATTTGAGACTTGAATTATATCAATTTATCCTTTTATCTTGATTTTTAGATTTTGGTTAAATATGCAGAACATAAAGTTTACCATTTTAACCATTTTTAAGTATACAGTTCTGTGGCATTACGTACATTCACATTGTCATGCAACCATCACCACCTTCCATCTCCAGAACATTTTTGTCTTCCTCAACTGAAATTCAGTAATCATTCAATACTAACTCTTATTCCCCCTCTCCCAACCGCTTGGCAACTACCATTCAACTTCCTGCTTCTATGAGTTTGAGTACGCCAAGTAACTCATATAAGTGTAATTGTACAATATTTTTCCTTTTGTGACTGGATTATTCATTTAGCATAGTGTCTTCAAGGTTCATCCATGTTGCATGTGTCAGAATTTTCTTCCTTTTTAAGGCTAGGTAATAGTTCGTTGTAAGTGTATGTTACATTTTGTTTATTCATCTGTTGATGGACACTTGGTTTGCTTCCACCTTTTGGCTGTTGTTAATAATGATATGCACAAGGTTGTGAAACTTTTCTCTGCTCCATTTCTGTGGAGTACGTACCCAGAAGTGTAATTGCTAGATCTTATGGTAGTTCTAAATGTTTAATTTTTGAGGAATTGCCATACATTTTTGATAGTAGCTGCAGCATTTTACCTTCTAACCAGCAGTGTACAAGGGGTTCAGTTTCTCCACGTCTTCACCAGTATTTGTTATTTTCTGTTTTGTTTTGTTTTTGTTCGATAATATCCATTTTAATGGGTGTGAAGTGGTATCTCATTGTGGTTTTCATTTGCATTTCCTGAATCATTAGTGATGTTTAGTATCTTTTAATGTGCTCATTGGATATTTGTATATCTTTTTTGGAGAAATATTTATTAAAGTACCTTTTTCGTTTTTTAATTCAAGTTGTTTGCTTTTTGTTGTTGCATTTTAGGGATTTCTCATATGTTCTGCCTATATGATATATTCTTATCAGTATATGATTTGCAGATGTTTTCTCTATTCTATGAGGTACCTATTCATTCTGTTAATAGTCTCTTTTTAATATTGATGAAGTGTGTTTTATCTGTTGTTTTCTTTTGTTGCTTGTGCTTTTGATGTCGCATCCATGAATTATTGACAAATCTAGTGTCATAAAGCTCTTCTTATATATTTTCTTCTGAGTTTTATAGTTTTAGCTCTTATGTTTAGGTCTTTGATGCATTATGAGTTAATTTTTGTATATGATATAAGGTAAGGGTCCACCTTCATTCTTTCACATGTGGAGATCCAGTTTTCCCATTATCTTGAAGTTTTCAAGACTATATACAGTCAATTTTTTATCAACATGGGTAATAGCTGGGAGTATGATGAAGAAGGAGGGCACTCATGACCCCAAGTCCCAGTTGAAGCACAGTTATACTCATGTTTCTGTTATCCAGTGATGGATTAGATGATTTATCACAATAAATGCAGCAGGACCAGGTAGGCATTCATTTCCCGGTAGTCTATATCATCAGGCAACTTTCAGTCTCCTGCCCATAGTCAGCTGCCATAGCTAAGCCATTCCTGAAGCTGGTCTACATGAAGAAGGGCAGATTCTGAAAATTCTGCCCTTGGGTCTTGCCCTTGTACCTGAAAGACCAGAAGCATAGCTCACCGTCTCTCTTTAGTCATTTTTAGGTTAGTAATGAGTGCTGTTCAACAGCTGTCTAATTCTAATAATAAACTTAATCAGCCTGGATATAGTTGGCATTGTATTTTGACAGAGATAGTAAAGATATTTTCATGGCATCTTGAGTATTGAAAGAACTTCCATACAATATAACTCAAGTATAATGTACCTACTGGGAGAAGCCAGTATACCTGTTTCTGTGTCAGTGCTAAAGATAATGGGATGAGAAAAGAAAAAAGGCAGAGTATGGAAGTTGTCAGAAGTTGAGAGAGAGTACAATTTAAGAGGTAAGAATATGGACCTTAAGCTCAGAAAGAAGAAGGTTCTGATGCTTTTTTTTTTTTTTTTTTTTTACCATATATAAGATATTTGCCTTGGCCAGGTTTGTTGCCCAACTTGGTTTGTTAAATGTTTGCGTTCATCTGTTTTCTGATCTGTATGGTGAGAATAATAATAACCATTGCTATTGGGCTTTGTGAGATTAAATGAGATGTCTATGTCAAGTGCTTTGCACAGTGGTAGGCCTGCTGTAAACACTCAGGAAGAGGATGGTTTTGATGAGGGGAGAAAATATAATATCCTGTTACAGGTTTGTTTAATTTAATAAGGATCTTTGTTTTCCCTGAGAAGAGACAGGAAGATGTATTCTAGAAGGAAATTTAACAATTCATGCATCTTTAGGATTGGTTTTGATTGTTTCTGCTTTTTTTTTCTTTCTTGTTTTTCTAACTGCTCCAGGTTGCTTCAGCTGGAAGGTTGCTAACATTTGCCTCTTTTGCTTCCTCTGTGGTATCAATGTCAGTGATTTCCAAAGTTCTTTACTTTTTCATGGAAATTATCTTTGTAACAGAATAATTCTTTATGAGTTTTTCTTGCACCTATCCACAACTTAGTTCTCATCTTTATGCTTTCTCTCCTTTTTAAAGTGCACATATGTGTATTCCTGTCACTGAACTCTTTTTATTGACTGTTTAATATTTTTATCGAAATATTTTTGAGCGATGTTCATAATGCTTGGCATTGATTCCTACCAGTGAGAAGAGGGGACGTCCTGGCAGCATGGAGTGGTATCCGTCCTCTTGTTACAGACCCCAAATCTGCAGATACCCAGTCTATCTCCCGAAATCACGTTGTTGATATCAGTGAGAGTGGCCTTATTACTATAGCAGGTATGAGGTACTACCTTGTTATTTTCTTTTCTTTTTTTTTTTTTTTTTGTTATAGGGACAGGGTCTCACCATGATGCCCAGGAGGGTCTTGAACTCCTGGGCTAAGGTGATTCTCCCATCTCAGCCTCCCAAAGTGTTGGGATTACAGGCATGAGTCACAACACCTGGCTTTCTGTCTTGTAATTTGGATGTGCTTTAGATACAAATTTGACTTAAATTGTCCTGCCAGAATCTCTTTTAACTTTATTGAACAAGCATTTTTTTTTTTTTATTCTGAGTAAAGTTTTACACAATCCCATGTTTGTTACAAACAACAGGAAAATTTTGTTATTGATAAGTTGATAAATGGTTAATTATAAGAAAAATAAGTGGTGGCAACCTGATGAATTGTCTGTCAATTTCTTTGTAGGTGGAAAGTGGACAACTTATCGGTCTATGGCAGAAGATACCATAAATGCTGCTATCAAAACTCATAATTTAAAAGCAGGACCAAGTAGAACAGTTGGGCTTTTCCTTCAAGGGGGTAAAGATTGGAGCCCCACACTCTACATTAGGCTTGTCCAGGATTATGGACTTGAAAGTGAGGTGAGTGTGCATTGCCACATCATCTTACTCTTTACCTAATCTCTCACTGTTGCCAGTAACAGAACTGGCAGCAATCAGATCTCCCTGATTGACATTTCCTTTTGCTGAATACATTTCTGCCAGTCTACTGTGGAAGGAAAAAAAGATGATCTCACTTTGCTTTACTTGCCCAACAAGCAATGTACACTTTATGAAATGTGTTTTATTAAAACGTGGAGTTTATTTGGTTTGTTTCTAGTGTATAGGACATCCCAAATTCTGTCTCAGGCACGAAGAAGGCTGTTCTTCAGAAGTGATATCAGGAGCAAAATGAGGCTGAAGCTTCATCAGTCATTGATACAGTGATGCATGTGTAAGAGAGTTAGTGCTGGCCTAAGCATTCGAAGCCCAAGTGGTTTCCTCCCACAAAATCAAAATCTAATACTCTCCGAGAGCTATTAGTTACAGGCTGTAAGAAAACTGACAAGATAAGCATGTGTGCTTTTTGCTTTGTGCCTAGAAGGTATTGATATTCAAAGTGCCTGCCTAACGCAGCTTTATTTCTCTAGGTGGCACAGCATCTTGCCGCCACCTATGGTGATAAGGCCTTTGAGGTGGCCAAAATGGCAAGTGTGACTGGCAAAAGGTGGCCTATTGTTGGAGTACGTCTTGTGTCAGAATTTCCATATATTGAAGCAGAGGTATGTGAATGATCACATAGGAATTTCATGTCCGCCATGGGATACCATTTATCTGTTCATTCGTCATCTTCTTTGAAAATTATATGTAGCTGAGTTTTAATGCACATGTGTCAGCTAAAACCATGACTACTATGTCTTTCCAATACAGATCCTTTTATTTATAAAATTTTAATCTTAACTCTGAAGCGACATTGATAGTGGTAATAATAACAATATAAAATATAGATTTCTTTTTTCTCCATCAAACTATCTCTAAACGTGTTAATTCACAGTTGTCCCTTTTGTGCATTTGCAGCTCTTTAAGTTTGCACCACTCATGTCCTACCTACATATCTTGTTGTGACAGTTTCTCAAAGATGTAGGTCTTGTTTCCCATCAAGCTTTCCAGTTTTGTGAAATCAGAGACCAGGCTTTGTATTTATTTGTAATTCACTGTGCCTTAAAATATCGATGTCCAGTGAACATTTACTTCTTGATTGAATTCAGGGTTCCTATATTCTGGTTACTCTAAGACAAAAAACTATACAGACTGAAGAGGTGAGATCATAACTTTTTGACACTCGTCCTTTTCCTAGTCAGCTATGTAAATTAAAATCCACATTATGTATAAGCATAGAGAGGTAAATGATGACTGTGGATGGTTAATGAGAAGTGATGCAATTTGCATGTTTATGCCAGGTTCTATTCAGGAAAAAGGCATCAACTCTTGTCCAATTTTTGCCATTTTCCAAACCTCCTTTGGCAGGCAGATGGAAAACTTGTGTGGTGCCACTGTTTGTCTCATGCCTGCTGGAGGACCAGAGAGTATAAAGAAAAATGTTACCTTTCTGAAGCACACATTTATTATTTTTTTAGTGAAACTTCATTTCTCATTTTCTAAAGAAGGGTGTCAACTAATAATTTTTCTTTAATTCAAACTCAGGTGAAATATGGGATTAAAGAGTATGCCTGCACTGCTGTGGATATGATTTCACGTCGTACTCGCCTGGCCTTTCTAAATGTCCAGGCAGCAGAGGAAGCCCTACCCAGGATTGTTGAACTGATGGGCAGGGAACTGAATTGGGATGATCATAAGAAGCAGGTATTATATAGAAGTCTTTAAAACCACAATTCCTATTGTAAACGTGGAATGGCTTAATTTGTTAGTAGAAGCTAGCATAGTTTTTGATGATAACCTTAGATTTCTTACCAGTTTTTCTGTGTGTAGTGTTTAATATTGTTAGGCCTTAGGAAAATGGAAAGATACTCTTGTACCAAAATTTAGTTGTTTATGGAAAATCTTTTGTAGAAAATGCTCATAAATTTGTGGTCATAATTCCTGAAAAAGAAAGATAATAATGATTGTAGTATGGAACCTTTTCTAGTTTTCATTGAAAACACTCTTGGAACATAATCAGTGAGAGGCACACTCCTGCTAATGTGCCTTTCGTAAGAAGTGTGGTTTTTCTGCCTGAGCACTAAATGCGTATCATTTGTGTCAATTGAGATTTTATATTTATATTCCAAATTTTAAAAGCCGGTGATGCTCAGATGCATACACACACACACACACACACACACACACGCACAACACATACATATACACGGACACAAACATACACACAGGGTTAGGCTAAGTAGATCTGTATGTTTTTTTAATGAACCCAACTATTTTGATATGCAGAGGGTAATGAATCATTTTTATATATTCATAAAATACTTCCTATATTCATTGGGCTCTGTTCCTTTCCCTCAGGATCTCTTGAATCCATTTCATTTAGGCACTTTTGCCACCACTTTGCTACATTAGCTGTGGTCAATCTCACCAGTAACCTCCAGGTTACTCAATAAATTTGTTAACTTTCAGTCCTTGTTTTACTTGGCCAATTAGCAGCATTTGGCACAATTGATTCCCCCCTCCTTCTTGAACAATATTTTGCTTTCTGGAACACCACCTCTCTTGGATCTCCTCTTACCTCCCCAAAACTACTACTCCTGTAGACTCTTCCATGTCATAAATAGCTATCCTTCAGTTACTCAAGCCTAAACAATAGTATCATACTTTATGCATTCTCTTACACCCTACCTAAATCCATCAGCAAATCATACCATATTTGTTTAAATAACAGTTTGAATTCAACCCTTTCATTTAAAAAATTATTTTATTTTTGAATTTTTTTAACAAACACTTGTGTTGAAGTGAATTCAACCATTTCTTAACACAACACATCCAACTGCCATCACCCTGATTCAGGTTACCGGTGTCTGTTACATGGATTACCGCAATAGCTTCCCTCCCCTAAACTGGTGTCCCCTCTTTAACAACTTCAGAGTTCAGTTTATTAATACAAATCCTGATCATTGGATATGTCAGTGTGAAATTCAAAGGGAAGGCTTGGGCTAGAGATATAAATTTGAGTTGATATTTAAGCCATCAGACTGGGTGAGATTATATAGGGAGTTAATGTAGTCAAATAACGAAAACAGTCCAAAGGCCAAGCACTGGAGAATACCAAAGTTTAGAAGCATAGGATATAAGGAAGAATCCAGGAAAAAGGGAAAATAATAGCTAATGAGGCTAGATGAGGTGTAAGAAGATGCAAGAGGGAGTTTTGGTAAGAAAGTATATCTTAGTTCATTTGGGCTGCTATAACAGAAATACCATAGACTGGGTGGCTTAAACAACAAACATTTATTTCTCATGGTTCTAGAGGCTGGGAAATCCAAGATCAAGGCATCAGCAGATTTGGGATCTGGTGGGGGCCTGTGTCCTAGTTTATAGACTGACATTGTATTGCTGTGTTCTCCCATGGCATGAGTGAATGAACATTATTGGGCATCCATGATACATGCTGACAGTGCAAGGAAAGCATTGGTCACATGGTCTGTTTTTAAAGTATTCTCATTCTGGTATAGATTTCCAAAGATGGTTACATATCAGAGTCACCTGGGAAATGTGGGAGAAAAGGGTTTGATTTTAGGAGTTTCTTAATCCTGATCATGTCTCTGACAGGGATAAAATTAACCCCCATTTTATAGCTGAGAAAGGTTCACAGAGTAAGACTCTTTTCAGAGTTTATACCAACAGTCAATTGTAGAGCAGAGATTGAAACCAGGTATTCTGATCCTAGATCATAAGCTTTCTCGATCCTGTCTTGCTGCGTCTGCATTAGCTGTACTGGTTTATAGCTATTGAAGTCTTGAGCTTTAGTTTGATTAGCTAAAGCTTTGTACAGAGGCAGCACAGGAATGAAACTTACTCCTGTGCTTCTGTCAGTCCTTTTACCATATAGAAGGATTGGGGATGATGTGTTCTTCCAAAAATTATGGTTGGAATGATTTGAATATGCAGGAACATATTTTATGCTAGGAATTCAGGCTGTAGGAGGTAGGAAGGAGGAAGAAAATTCTGTAAACTGGTTGTGTTTGGCCCTACCAAGGAAGCTAGATTTAACTTCAGTTCATATTTTATGAACAGATTTATGTGCTCAGAAATACTCTCCCATCCCCCTTAACAAAGTAACATAAATAAAGATCTAAAGCTATTACTCAGTATCTGAGATGTAGGAGTATTAATGAGAGCTATGGACAGTCCAGAGAGAACAAGGAGAGGGGGAAAAAGAATTAAAAGGTTAGAAAGTTGGACTTCTGAGAAAAGGTTAAAAGCATTGGGATTATTTAACCTGCAAAAGTGAAAGAGGAACAAGGTGATAAATAACTCTCTGTAGATGAATTGTGCTTGTTTTTACCAGTCAATACTTAATGAGTGGCTTGTATACTGAACATTGCCCCAAATATTTTAGGAGAATACTAAATAGCTCATAGTTTTAAGATCTTAAAATCTAATTGGGTTGTTATAACACATGTACAGCTCTGACATTTATGCATATTTTCCAAAATTTGGAGAAATATTTCGAGAAACTGTTACTCAAGACCAAAATCCAACCAACTTGGAAGAACTGATTAAGGAAGAAGGCAATGTCTTGGGGAGTTGGGGATTGTTAGAATAGTTGGCAGGAACATTTAGAGAAAAAAAATTGCCAAATGGTGTTATGCAGGGTACAAATTAATATATGTGAAAAGATGACTAAATGGTCAAAAGAGTGTGAGAAATTCTGAGTTAAACAAATAAAAGCACTTCCTTTAGTGCAATTGCAATTAGAACCTTTAAAATGGTTATGTATGTTTTCAGTTTCCAAAAAGGAACTTATTTGGAGACAGACCCAACTCTCACTTTTTGGTAGAACTGGGTAGGAAGGGGGCTAGTACTTAGAACATATTTTGGGAAATGCTGCCCTATACAATTTGACAAAATGGATTTTATCATGTTCAGACAAAAGATTCATTTTTCATTCAGAGACTATAAAGAGAAGACATTTAAGTAGACTGAGAGTCTCACAAAAATACAGTTTTTTTTCAAAATTGATTCCATTGAGGAGGAAAAAGGGGAGGCATGTGAAGACTTTGAGTGACTGATTAAAGCAAGCTGATAAATACCAAATGTAAAACAGATAGAAGCCAAGTGCTCAAAAATGGAAGGAGTGATATCAGGAATAATGTGGATGTATATGAGTAGTGTCAGGTGTTGTTTGAGTGTTGGGGAAAAAATACTCAGGGCACCAAATGTAATGTTTAAAAATTGAAGAAAAAAACAAAAGCAAGTAAGACCTAATCTAGGTCATTGCTTAAGGTGACAGGCATCATATTCTTCAATGCTGGAGAGTAAGGAGAACTATTCAATTTATAATTTACTATCAATATCTTTTTCCTTTTCTCTCCCTATTTTTATGTGTGAAAAGAGCAAAATATAAATATTGGTAAGAACGAATAGATATTGAAATAGGAGGCTACTCTGAATGAGTTTTATGCCAGTCCAGAAAAATTATACCTTAGAGTACTCAGAGAATTTGCAGTTAAGATTCTCTTGCTTGGGATCAGCTTACTGTTCGACTTTAAACTACTGTAGGAAACAGGAATGGGGAATGGAACCAGAAGACAGAATGGGCAAATGTAATACCAAATTTCAAAAATGAGAGGAAAGAAAAATATAGTTTGCAACCTAGAAACTAATGGTCTTGGCATTGATCTTGCATGGTTTTCTAGATTGTGACATTTTAAGTTTTTTTTTTAATCAGCATTTATCAAGAAATAGTGATCACAGAAGCTAGTAAGGAATCATTTAGGCAAAATGGCAAAATCATTTCAGATATCTCCTTTTTTTTTTTTGAGACAAGGTCTTGCTATGTTGCCGAGGCTGGAGTGCAGCGATGTGATCATGGCTCAGTACAGCCTTAAACTCCCAGGCTCAGGTGATTCTCCCACCTCAGCTTCCCAAGTACCTGGGACTACAGGCATGCACCACCATGCCCAACTAACTTTAAAAATATTTTTTGTAGATACATGGTTTTGCCATGCTGTCCAGGCTGGTCTCAAACTCCTGGGCTCATGTGATCCACCTGCTTCAGCCTCTCAAAGTGCTGGGATCATAGGCATGAGCCATCACACACGGTCCTCATTTCCTTTTTAGATAGAGCAAGCAGATGGCTAGATTAGGGAATTTTGATTCTATAAAGCATTTTAGAAAGCCCCATATGATATCTGTAAAATTGGTAGATTTATAACCAGTTAAATGACAGTGTTGGCCTCAGAAGAGGTTTCTGGTAGTAAGTCATAAGCACCTTGTCCTAGATCTTGACCTAGTCTACCTTGATTCAAATGGTTAAATTACAGTGTTGATGGCATGCATCTTTGATGTACCAATAGCAAGATACCAGAGGGAGAGTGAATGTTTGATGATGGATTGAAACAATGGATGAAATTTCATTAGATATAATTTAATAGAGATAAATGGCAAACCTTACATTAGGTAGGAAAACAACTCCATCCATTCAAGATAGATTTGACAAGGCTTAACAATAGCACATGTGAAAAAGAAATATGGTTTTAGTTAACTGTGAATGCATAGCCGTTAACAGTGGACCATGGCTGCCCCCAAATCCAATTGCAATCTTAAGCTGCATTAATAGAAATCATATATCTAGATTGATGACGCTGATAGTTACTCCCTTCTAGGTACTTGCCAGATCTCTGTTGCAGTGTTGTATTTTGTTCTGATAATTGTATTATATGACAAACCGGTTGTGGTCTGGAAGAAATTATACAACATGGTCTAGGGATTTGAAATAATGTTTTATATAGTAGTTCTAGACTAAAAGAAAACTCTTAAGGAGGAAAGCACATGATACTATCTTTAAATACTTATTAAACTGTGATACAGAAAAAAAAACACATTAGGTTCATTCTACTGTGGGAAAGATTTGTTAATCCCCCCAAAACTGGAAGAATTTCAAGGAGGTGGATTTAATCTCACTGTAAAACCTTCTAATAATTGGAAGCAACTTTCAGCAGTATTAAGTTACCTCCCCAGTGCTAGAGTTGTTTAGACAAAGGCTTTGTTCTTCCATTTTTGGAATGTTATAAAGGAAATGTGGGGTAAGGGAAGTACATTGAGTACCGTTTATGAAAAAATATCTTCCCGCTTTGAAATTCCATAATTCCTTGCTTGATGGAGTATAGATAAATTACATACACAATGAAGGGCCATAAATTGAGAAAGAAATTGTTTTTGCAGGGAAGCATCAGAGGTGGCATTTCCAAGGAGATGGATTTTGAACACGTTGTGTAGAAAATGCTGGGTAAAAGCAGTGGAACAGCAAGATAATTTTATTTATGAAAACTGGTGGATTTTCTTGTGAAAAATCTGCCAGCAAAAAATGCCCTTGGCGATGGAGACTTCACAGACAAGTTTTGTGTATGAGATACGCATGTATACACACACACACACAAACACACACATTTTAAATTTATTTTTTTAAGCTGAGAGAATTATTTCACATTGATAATTTTTTATTTTGTTATTTAAGAACATGAAGGAAGAATATTTCTAATATTTATTTCCTAAGACAAAGGAAAGCAGGAAAGGAATCATGTCAGAAAAAACAACTGATGGCTGGGCACAGTGCTTCATGTCTGTAATCCCAGCACTTTGGGAAGCTGAGGCAGGAGAATCACTTGAGCCCAGTAGTTCAAGACCAGCTTAGGCAACATAGGGAGACTCCATCTCTACAAATAATAATAATAATAAAAAATTAGCCAGGCATGGTGGCATGTGCCTGTAATCCCAGCCACTTGGGAGGCTGAAGTGGGAGGATTGAGCCTGCAAGGTAGAGGCTGCAGTGAGCCATGATTGTGCTCCTACACTCCAGTCTGGGCGACTGAGCAAGACACTGTCCCAGAAAAAAAGTTTATGTCCTCAAGAAAAATCAATAAGGGGTCTTATCACCGACATAACCAAACACGTATAAACACATTTCATGCAAGTGTATGTGTCATTGTTTCATTTTCTTCATTTAACTTCACACTGGCACTGTTCTTCAGACCAGAATTTGGGAACCATTGAGTTCACAAGATCCTTTGATAGGAAGTTGGGGAATTTAAGACTTGTTCTAGGTTATAGTCAGTAACAGTCAATTTCAAACTCTGAGTGGTTCATCGCAGCAAGCATTTCTTCTTCCCTCACATTACATGAAGGCTGCATGTTAGCTGCTGTGGCTCTTCTCCGCATTCTAGATTGGCTTCAGATCTCATCTGAGATGTGCCCTTCTTATGGCACAGGAGTAAGAGGCTAAGCAAACCTATAAAGTTACCATGAAAGCTTTTACTCAAAAGTAGCATATATCATACCTATTCATGTTCCACTGGCCAAATAAGTCACATGGCCAGCTCACATCAATACAGTTGAGAAGTGTATGTGTGGCGGAGAATGTGTGTGTGTGTGTGTAACATAACATATATATGAGGAAAGAGATTTGTGAACAATATACGCTACAATGAAGTCATTTCGGAAGTTTTTAGATGGGAGAGTGACGTGATGAAAACTAAGAAAGACAATATTTGCAGCAGCAGTTAGTATTAATTGACACTGGGGACATTGAAAACAGGAAGAATAACTTGAGGATAGCTCATTTCTTCTCATGACTCTGTAACTTCACCTAAGTATCAGAATCTCAGTGGCAAAATCTCAGCACAGCTAATCTCATGAGATATACCTTCGTACTTCATGTCACATTATAGTGACAAATCCAAGTTATCTTGGGTTTGTCCAAATCCAAGTTGTTCAAATCCAAGATATCTTCACCTTTAATTACTTTCTTTGTCACTGAACTACAAGAATTTGATCCTGTAGATTTTGCTGGTTAATTTCTGTGTAAGAATATTCAGCAGTAAAAAAACAAAATATTAAAACATGCAGCAACATGAATGAATCTCAGAATTACTATCCTATGTGAAAGCAGTCAAACAGAAGACTACGTACTATATGAAACCTTTTATAAGAAATTCCAGAAAAGGCAAACTCTGGTGACAAGAAGGCAGTCAGTGTTTGCCTGTGTCGAGAGATCATGGGAATGGATCAGCTGCAAATGGACATGAGGAAAGTTTTAGAGTGATGGAGATGCTGTAGATCTTAATCATGGTAGCAGGTACATTTTATTCAATATAAATTATACTTCAATGAAACTGGAAGAAATAAAAAAATTGTGCTGGTTAGATAAGTGAGGATCAACTTCATTTTATGAAGATCAACAGTAAAGGAAGAAAAATCAGTAATGCTTTCCACGTATCTTTGAACTTTGTGTGTATCTCTGTTTTAGGAGCAACTTGAAACAGCCAGGAAGTTTCTATATTATGAAATGGGCTATAAATCTCGATCAGAACAGTTAACGGATCGCTCTGAAATTAGCCTACTGCCTTCAGACATTGACAGGTACTTACAATAAGTGTCTATCTTTTTCTCTCTTTTTTTTGTTGGCCTATGTAAGTATATTTTTCCATTATTTAATCTTGTGTTCCAGGTATAAGAAGAGATTTCATAAGTTTGATGCAGACAAGAAAGGCTTTATTACCATTGTTGATGTTCAGCGTGTATTAGAGGTAATTTTCTTTGGTTCGATGTCAGCCTCTGATACTAGAAGAATGTAAAGATATTAGATGTTTTTCTCATCTAGTGTTTTCTACAAGTAATATTTTTATTATAATTTTTAAAAGATTAGTAATGTTAGTAAAAGCATATGCATAATTTTTTTTCTTTTTGTTTTGAGACAGAGTCTCACTCTGTTGCCCAGGTTTTGAGACAGAGTCTCACTCTGTTGCCCAGGCTGGAGTGCTGTGTGTTGCACGATCTCAGCTCACTGTAACTTCCTCTTCCTGGGTTCAAGCGGTTCTCCTGCCTCAGCCTCCAGAGTAGCTGGGACTACAAGTGCGTGCCACCATGCCTGGCTAATTTTTAAAATACTTTTTGCAGAGATGGGGTTTCACCATGTTGGCCAGGCTGGTCTCGAACTCCTGACCTCAACTGAGCTGCCCGCCTTGGCGTCCCAAAGTGCTGGGATTACAGGCGTGAGCCACCTTGCCCAGCCAAAGAATATGCATAATTTTTAATCAAACTATCATTCTGTGCTTTTCTTTTACTTAGAGTATCAATGTCCAAATGGATGAAAATACACTCCATGAAATTCTAAATGAAGTCGATTTGAATAAAAATGGACAGGTTGAACTCAATGAATTTTTGCAGGTAAGTTGTGGTGAAAGAAACAAGGATATTTGCTTTTATCTTTTGTTTGTCATGATCGTAAATGCCTGTTCAAGAATGGATATTTAAGTCCACACAATTGTCAGATTATTCTGAAGAAGAAAGCTCGAAGCCAGCAGAGGTTGATATGTCTGCCCTCAAGTGTAAGGCTGAACTGTGGTGCATGTTCTTTTCCTTTTATTGTATAAGAAACATTCCGTTATGTTGGGCAATTTAGATTAAATCCAAGTTATTTATCATAAAGGGTTGAATATGAAGCATGCTTTTTAAAGACATACGCCGTGGCGTATCACCGCTGGACCTTTTTCTTTTACTTACTTTTCTTTTACTTACTTTTTCTTTTCCTCTACTTCATAAGAGGCAACACAAGATTTCTAGTCTTTTATGTAGAAAATTTTTAAAAAGTATGGTTCCATTCACTAATGAATCATATTCATTTGAGAAGTTAGTGATTAGATTCTGGCATTATAAAGAACTAGAAAAACATAAGGAAGGAAACTTGTACTTTGGGGTCGAGACCATATAATTTAAATATTTCCATTTCCAATTGTTAATTTATTCAAGGCTCTGTTGTTTCATCTTTGTAGTCATGCAGGAAATAAATTTTGTTACTTTAACTTCAAACTGGATGCCACATATTGTTTCTTAAAAGAAATTTCAACAAACCCATACATTATTTCTAGCTGTCCATATGACTCTGATCATATGAAGAATGTATTGGGTTTCCAAGCAGCTAGGTTTTTTTCTGTAGTGCTTCTTGGGCAGGTATTTCAAATGAATGCCAGGTCTTGCTTGCACCATGGCAATGATGAATGCTGAACATGAAATAAATTAATGCTGGGGATTTTGGTCAATGTCAGCCCTTTCTTCACTGTGTCAAGTTAAACAAACAAGATCAAGGCAAAGGAAATGGTAATTGTCTCTCTGGAGATGAGCTGCAGATAAGAGCATTGTTGAATCTAAATGCAGAAAATTTTCACAGGTTGTGTCCAGCATTACAAAAAAGAATGTTTGGTTCTTTAGCTTACTGTTTAACTAAATACACATTTTAAATTGAATTTAAAATTTATGCTTGGGAATTAAAGCACCATTTAATGCATTTTTTGTGTAGTTTTTCCGGAGAATATTTTATTGTTGCCCTCACAATGTTAGAAAACTTTTCTTCAAAGAAATGGCCTGTGCTTCATTTCATATGTGTTGTAAATAAACAGCAGAATTTAGGGTTGAAAGACATGGCACTTTAGAAACAATAAGAATCTGATTTTATGAATATGCTATGTGGTTTAGGTTTTAAGTAATTTCCTTGAATGCGGTTGAGTTAAAAGCAGGAGATAATTTAAACTATCTGCAGGTTTTCTTGTAGAGTTTTTTTTTTTTTAAATAATTGAATATTTTTTGTCCAATTCCAAATGAAAGGGACTATTCTTGCTTCTACTAAGAACAAATACACAGTATAATTTTCAACTTTAAAATGCTGACCATATTCCTCATGAAATATATTCACACCCAAATGTTATTTTTTTCTTGTAATATGGTTTCTAGATACATGTAGTGTTTAAAGAAAACTTTGAGTTTTCAGAAGTTGGCACATCATACACTGTGTATGGCTTAGAAAACCTCTGGCTTTGTCAGTTGTGTTAGCTCTGATAAACTTCGCAGGTCTTCCTGAAATCAGAGACAAAGCAATAAACAATAAATTGTTCTGTCTTTAGATGTCAGCATTCCTTATGTTACACCATTCCTCAGATGTAAAGTATATTTGGAGGGTTTTTTTGAGTTTTTTTTTTTTTAACATTTTGCTCTTCTGCAGACTAAGAGCCCATGTTTATCCCATTAAATATATTTTTTGAATATAGATACGATTTTTAATAATCTTCACAGAAGGATCACTATAGATATCTCGTGGTTATATGACTTTATTTCTAAGTCTGGGTTTTAATGACACTTTTGCATGTAGGAGTCCATCTCTAATAAGCAATAGCTTGTGAAACAGCTTTTAATAAGGTCATGAAATTCTGATCCAGCCCCTTAGCAGATGTCTCTGACTCTTATTCAGAGCTCTTTTTAAGCAACGTGTATCTATAGGCTAAAAGCTATAAACCTAAAATTATTTTGAGAATTTACATACATACATAGATACATCATATATATATAATGTGTGTATATATATGTGTGCATGTGTGTATATACATATGACGAATAGCTAAATCTTTTTAAAATAAATAAAAAAGATTAGGGAAGTAAGATCAAGAAAAGCAAATAGTTGAAACCACATCAAACTTGAAAAGGAAAAAAATCCCTATGCTCATAATTGCAAAGTGCCTTCCAGATTAAAGGCCTTTGCCCGCTGCCTGCATGTAATTTCAAGACTAATTCTGATTTTATCCATTGGATAAAAATGAATTAGCTAAAATCTGGGCTGTGGAGTGCTTTTAATTCTTAAGGTAGATCTCTGGGTCCATTTTCAAGGAATTAAATGTAAATTACGTTAAAAAGTCTTTAAGGAATTTGGATTTAGGGGACTTGAAGTTGTCAAGTACAGTAACATTAAAAAAAGGGTAGATAAATATAGGTCATGGTTTGTCTTTGTTCAATCCCTGAGATTCCTTTTTAAGATTTTAAATGGAATTAAAGATCCAATATTTGAAGTTGCTAAAAAAAAATAATAATAATAAAAGTGCCTTAAGCACATTAAAAGACAAAAAGATGCATTAAGATTTGCTTTTAGAGGCAGGCTAATTTACTAGATGGATGTAGTTTTTGCAGCAGTGGTGAAATACCTGCTTCTTCCCCTCTTTTGGAAATGTTTAAAAATTAGACTTTTCTTATCTGAGCTGTAGTACTTGTTAAGGTTTTTGATGGAGCACTTAATTACCTCTGTCTGCTGTAATGCTAACGATTATAATGCCATGAAGAAGAGAGTAAGCTGGCCTGCGTTCTGAATCTGTTGCATATTTTCTCTTTAAGCTGATGAGTGCTATTCAAAAAGGAAGGGTATCTGGAAGCCGGCTTGCTATACTAATGAAAACTGCAGAAGAGAACCTCGACAGAAGAGTTCCAATTCCAGTGGACCGTAGTTGTGGAGGATTGTGAGTCTGGGCAGTAAATCCACAGCCAACAAACATAGGAACGACAAATCACCATGTAACAACCAGAGATGACTGAAACCACCCTCAAATAATGAATGTGGATAGCTGCCTTTTTTAACACTAGAAAACATTCCAAAACTTTAGGGTATTGGTGTATTTGCCAGCTTTATTTGCTGTACTTTATTTGTATTTGCCATTCAGTCTAGCTTTTAAGTGTATTTTATTCTTTTTCTCATTTTCAATGCACATTAGTTTTGCATCTATTTTGTGACCTGTTAGATGTGACACATTCACTGTTTGTTTATTCCTTTATTCTAAATGAGTTCTAAAAACAGAACATTTGGGCAAAAATTGAAAAAAGCTGGAGAAATTTTGTGACATGCATATAGACAGCTTGTGTTATTAAAAAGAATTACCTATTGAAATGATAGTGTTTCTGGAGATTTCTCAGCTCCATCTTCCTCCAGCTTGTCCTACCTTCCTCATGCAAACACTGTTCCACATTTTTATATGTAGAGCATGACTGGCTAACTGGAGAGGGAAGGAAAAGTGTAGATCTGGTTATAGGAGCAAGTCCCAAAGAGAAACTCTGAAAGCTTCCAGAATCACAGGTAGAAGATAAGGATAGCATTGACATTTGCTGGGAGTTACAGTGATAGTTTCGTCTCAGCAGTTCATTTTTTTCTTCAGTCACTGCTGGTTTTCTTTGACTAATACAGTTGCCAGGAAGATCCTTGCTCTTCTTACTTTAAAACCAGCATTTAAGTGGCAATTTGGATGTAATGGAATGAGACCAAATTTATCTAATTATTACAGTAGTAATACATTTAAAAGTTAAAAATGTGTTTTTATATATTCACATATAACAAAAGATTCAATTCCGAAGCCTAAATTTTGAAGCATGTAGTATTTTCAAATCTAGCTTACCATCTTTTTTGGGGGTACTTGCAAACATAGTGTAGGAGGATAGAATAGACTTTAGTTAACTTTAATTATATGTAAAATAAGGCACAAAACCAGTTTCCAAGGTCAACGTGGTTGCTTAAAGTCTTTCCCCTTCTGTACTCCATGGAACTATTCTCAGTAAACCAAAAACAAAAATGGAAAAATAATCACCACCCCCCATCCTGACACACACACAGTCCAAAGCAAAAGTCAGTGTGTATTGAATTTAACAAGTAATGCAGTTTGGGATGCTCTTGCTATATTTTGGTGGCATTTTAACTAGTTATCTGAATATTTATTAATCGTACTTCCTCTTGTCAAGTTACCTACTTACTTTTTTGTTGTTTTTTTAACATCAGATTCTGTATCTAATAGGAGATGTAACACGTCATTTCGCGGCAGGTTTTTATTGCACAGACTTGAAGTCTTAGTTATTTTTTAAACTGGCACATAAAACACTTTTGTGCTGTTATTTTTATTTATGTCAATACTGCAGAGTAGCTTTATGCCTTATTCAAGTGGATTCTGAGCCTGTATGTCACAATGTAAACACTGGAGGTTCACTCACCTACGCACCCACCCACCACCTCTGAAACAAACAGAAACTGCAAAGAAAGACAGCATCTTAGCTCATTTTGTTTTTAAATGAAGTTTTAGATGCTTGCCACTTCCTAAGGGAAAACCTAAAACAGAGCAAGTGATGCTCCCAGGTATCACTGTGAACTTTCTTCTTTCAAAGTGTGAATTTTTACACTGGCTTTTTCATTTTTTTAAAGCAAATGAAAGCTTGTGGCTTTACAACTTAGTGTTTGTTTTCTAACTGGATAACAAATTTCATTGTTTAGAACCCAGTGACACTTAATAGGTAGATGAATTGTCCTTTAAAATATCCCAGATGATATTCACAATATGGTACATTTGTACTCTCTCTCTCTGTTTTTCTCTCTTTCTCTTTCCAGTTAGATCAAGATAACGATGACTTGTACCCTCCCTGATTCCATTACAGTAGGGCCGGGTCAGATCTGTGTGTGTTAAACAGGCCTTGTTTGTGCATGCTTTGCTATAAATGAAGTTCCTTTAAGGACAAAGAAAAGCACACTTTTCTTCTTCTGAGCATCTCTGCTTTTACTTTAAATCTGCTGATTTCTAAAACATAGAGTCCTTCACCAATCCCATAGACTCAATTTGGAAATGAACTGATTTCAAGCCGTTACTGTGAACAAAGCACCCCAGCATTTTGTATAAGTTCTTAATTAAACCTGTACAGCTTCTTTACCTGATTTAAGAAAGGGAGACAAGAAATAGGGAGGAATAAGCTTCTTTAAAATTCATTCCAAGCACAAAAGAATTTTTTTCCTTTGCATATAAACTTGACATCAGTTGATTCTGTTGGGGTCGTGGTGGGTATGCAGGGATTGCCTTTTATTATCAAGTGATTTATTTCAAGAGCCTTTGAGGGGATTCAGGTGAAGGAACCCCCATCTGTGCTGGAGAGTTGGATACTCCTTTAAATAGCCCCCACCACAGTCATAACAATAATGATAATGCTGGATTATTTGTTAAGCCAAGGTTGTCTGCCTCATATCCATCATGCTGTTTGCAATATTCTTGCTTTCAATCAATTTATACTGAGTGTAACTTTAGGATTTCTGCTATTAAATGCATGCTCTCTGTTCTGCTTCAGTTTCTGGCTTTGCTTTGTCTGTTTGAAAATATGTAGCTTCCTCTTTTGTACAACAAAAAAACTCATTCTCACTTTTACTAAATATACTGTAAGAGTCATCATTGATGTTATTTTTCTCTTATGTATCTGTAAAGATTTTTGGCATATGAATGTAATATTAAAGTCAATGATGCTATAACTTGCAATGTTTGCATCATGTCAGCCTTTTTTAAGGAGTGAAAAAGCCCTACTATGTTTTTAAAGAATAGCAAGTGTAAGCTCAGTACTAGAGTGGATATACACACTGCATGTTTTCATATGTGGCACTTTTATGTATTGTGTTCGGTTATTGTTCTAGATTGGACTGTTAAATACTATGTTTGAGGCTGGGTTGTCATTTTTATAACTGTCTTGGTGTTTTATGGCCATTATTTATTACTTTTGATATACAGAATGAGCTGCATGCATTTATAGAGCAATAAGAGGATGTATTTAATGTGCCTTGTTTTTAACTGAATAAGAACTGGAAGCATGAATCAATAAAACTGATTAAAATTGTCCATTTGCTAGCATTTTGATGTCACTTGCAGTCAGATAACTTTGATTACTGTTGAAGTTTTTAAAAAGTTTGAAAATATTTTTACAAACTGTATTTTTGATGGCACAAAGTGAAATATCTACAGAGATAGATGTAATTTTATAAGACTGCCAGAATTATTTGTATTAATTTGTTGCTGTAGCCTTTAGGGCATGACTTCTATATTTGTGCAATCCTATTCTACAATTACATTCATCCTATTACAACTCAGTTGAATTCTTTTTTCTTTTCCTTTCCTTATTTATTTATTTTTTTTAATCTACCAGAGCCTTTCAGCCTAAGCGTTCCCAGGCACACTGATGAATTTTATCATAACTAAAATCAATAGAAATGAATGGGAAAGATTACATAATCCATTTTGATCATCTTACATGTCAAGTTAGTGCAGGGTTGCCAAGTGTTGATAAATGCTCTGACAGAAAAAAAATGCTATATATTTTCATTGTCAGTAAATCAGTAAAGCTGTTATCAGTTTTAACACAAATTTTATAATGCCCGTGTTATTTTATAGGGTTTAATTTACATGCATATATGGAGTATATTCTCCATTTGTGGTTTAGATGTGCTGCCTCCTGGTTCTGCATGCCCAAAGGTATGTGTGAGCTTCTGAAGGTTCTTTAAAATTATATAGAATACCCCAAAGCAATGGCTCCTAGACAGACTTGGAACAATTAACTGTTTGTTCAGTGCCTAGAAAAAAATACGTGGCAGCTTAAAACATTTTTTATTGATCTAGCTTATCAAATCTGATAGTGCTTTAAAATTTTTAAACATACAGTTTATCAAAATATTGCTCACAATTATATAAAATTTATGGTCATCAAAAAATATGATACTAGCATCAATATTTTACTATCTTTGTCAACATTGTACTGTCCCTGGTGTCAGATTTCACCTGATGACATTTGACTTATGATGGAAGGAAGCAACAAAAGTTTTAAATTGATCTGGCACCCTCATAGTGAAACAAATTCTGTATAGGAGGCAGAGATGATGAGCTTTTTGTGCATGTGTTTTGTATTTTAGGTCTCTAATTAGCTGCCCAACTTGTGAAATATTGGCACAGAACATGATATATTTGAGCCTTGATGATACCAGAGGTAGTCCTGTGGGTCCTGGGCTCTTTGCAAAAAGTAATAGGTATCTTTATATTTTGTTAAATACCTGGTCCAGAATAATAAGATTCATGTGATCTAAGCAAAATACTATTTTAGCAGAATTATCAGGACCATCTTTGTTTTCCACATTTGGCATTTGAATTGCATTGCTCAGCATACCCTACCTTTGGTTCCCTGTTGATTGTATTCACATTGGAGCTCCTTCAAACTAGGGAGGTTAAAGTTTGTATGCTGTAGTCATAGGTAATATATCATGTTTCAGTCGAGGAGGTGGGAGGATTGAGTTTCATAGTACCTACCTTTTTTATTAGTGCATGGCCCAGACTACAGCTAGTTCCACCAGCTTCTGAGCCATTCATGCCCATGGTCTGTGCCTACAGCAGACATCCCTGCTCTCCTTTTCCAGGTACACTGACTCCAATAGAGCCTAGGTTCAGTTTTTTCATTTGCTGCTGCTAGCTTTCCTTCATTGTACCAAGCAGCTGGGAGTGCAAAATACATATATATGTATATGTTTTGGCACTGGTGCCTGTAAAATAATAGTTTTGGTTAAGGACAATCTTGAATTGGAGGCAGATCTTTCATAACCACAGAATTTCTGTATTTGTTTTAGTCTTCTACTATAAAACTAGGTCTAAATTTATTATTTAAATCCAATTTAGGCATATCTGATTTTGCTTTAAAAGCTGTCTTATTGTTTAAGTGATCTAAATGTAATGAGCTCAATCAACATATCACCATTCTTTAACTTGACCTTAATGCCCTCTTAAACAGAGCCTTCCCTCTCTACTACCTCCTGCCTCCAAAGATTCAAAGTCAATAGTCACTTCTTCCCTTTTAATT